>NC_079487.1:109159655-109462685 GCF_020520425.1 Spinacia oleracea
CACATGATCCACTGTGTATTGGCTTAGTTAACTTGTAGTTCTGATTTTAGGTCTCTTCCGACTTTCCGAGGACACCTTGTTCTCTTGGTGTACTTATTATTTCGATTGATCAGTTTTCTTAATACTTTTCTTCTTATACAGAAAAATCACTTACATATAAAATAGAGAAGACAAAATGCTAAATATCTAATGATTAGATTAGAAAAAAAGTGTCTTAACTTCCAATTGTGGAATTTTTTTGTATTACAACTATAATTGGGAACATTAGCACTTACATGGAGATCACAAATTCTTAGATTTAAAGGCTGATGTACAATAAATATTGTAAGGCCCCAGTAAACTTAAAATGCTTAAAAGTTAACCCGATATAAGGTAAAAGTTATCTATTTTTTGGTAATAAATTTTTTTTGTTTAAAATTTCTCTTCAAAATCACTAATAATGTGTATAAAGGTAACCATGTAATGTAACCCTTTAAAATGTTTACCATCAATTTTTTTTTCATAATATAAAAAGTTAATCAAAACATGTTAAAAGTTAACAAATTTTGGGTAAAAGTTACCCCGATGTACAATAAATTATTGTACACAGGATGCATGCAAGACCTTTTGCATGGAGATTGCTACAAGTTACCCACATAGTTACCAAATAAGACAAATTTAGATGTGGGTGAGCTGAACTGCACTAGATGTATTTTCTGTATCACCTATTATTGTTGAACAATCTACCATGATTACCCATATCATAAGTTATGAAAAATCTACCCTGATTATCCATATCATAATTTATTAAAAATCTACCCTGACTACCCATATCATATTATATTGAAGAGTACTCCCTCTCTAATTATAGAGACAACTTACACAAAAAATTAATGAAATTAATCCTCGCCAATATTATGTGGAGACATTTCACTATTTTGGTTCTGAAGCAAAATATAAAACCTCCTATTGAGGGGCCACCTCCACAGAGCAAACAAACTTTTTTCTCAAAACTGTAAGTATCTAGTTCCATTCACATTCAATTCTCATTTGCCCCAGCCCTTCCAGGACCCTCACTTAGGAATAAAACAAGCGGCTAAAGGCTTAGGAGAACCAATATGCAAACTTCGTATCATTGTATCTACCCAACAACAACAACAACAACAACATCAACATCCAAATTCCAGAGCCCCCGTCTCAAAAAGATACATAACCCCTAAAAGCATATCATCAGGAAAATGCATCTTAATTATACATCTAAGGCACTAAATTATCAGCATCTAAGGCACGCGATTCATAGTGCACATGTGGGATCAGATGCAGAAAGAGACATTTGTTCAACAATACCAAGTTGTAAAAATATATAGGATCATGATGCCACAATTATTAAGCTAACTAATTACTTGAAGGAAAATATACTTTATACATTAGTCACCAATTAACATCCCAGATGACTGTATATTGAAAGGTCAAGGGGCTGAGGAATGTACCTGATTTACAACAAAGCCCTTCAGCATGCTCAAAAAGTCTGCCCGTCTTTCCTTGTCTAGTCTAGCAAGTTCACTCCTGTTATTTTCCTGCACGAGTTCGCATATATTATACATGAAGTATAAAAAATTAATAAATGTGAAAGTATGCATTCCATTGTTCACTAGATTTTACTGAACTGAGATTATTATTTTTTTAATAAACTGAATTGTACTCATTCCCTAGTGTTTCTTTAATGTACTACGTATGAAGTTATTAGTTTAATGTTTATTTTAATACAGGTAAATGATTTTTAGTGAATAAAATGATTTCTATTGATAAGAGTGATAAGTGATTACAACAGGACCTGACTATAGGAAAGTGTGGATTCAACAACTACAACACGAATTCTTTTTTTTGGGTGTAGAGAGAGCCACAAAGGGCAAGGGCCGCAAGGCAACAAATGATGTAGACGGGATTCAATCCCAGGTCTTAGGTACCACCCCCTCAAGACTTTACCAACTAAGCTGGTTGGCATCCACACAACACGAATAATTATAACAAAGCATGTGCGCTGTTTAAACTTTAAACTTATCAAGATGGAGGCAGGGTATCCAAACACTGTTCTTAAATAGTGTTGGAGACGTACTGACAAACAAATATTCTCTGAACAAATAGAATTCACAGCCTGATAACATGAAAGCAACAAACCTACCTTGATCCTTTCATATTCCTTAACTGCACAACATTTAGCATCCTCAGTTGCTTTTATTGCTTCTTTCAGTTCTTCAATTTTCCGCATTCTGGAACTGTCACCCCCAAATATTTTGGACGAAGCAACTTCTAGTTTTTCAACTCGTAACTCTAAAGAAGATAGTTCAGATACGAGCGTTTGGACAGTCAACAAAGCATTTGAGCGGTCAGTAAAGGCATTGTCAACGGCTAACATCATCCCTAGATAGTCATGGAGCTTGTCCTGAAATAAATAAAACACCAATCATTAAGCTTGAGGACCGTACTGAAAATCCATATAAGAGCATAGGTAGATTCCTATTTACAAATAAATGCATAAGAGAATCTGAATCATCAGGAATAAACATTCGCTATGATATTTAAAAACATATGTATATGGAAACTGATGTCCAATAGTCCTACTTGGTACCCTTCAATATTTTAAGGTGTTGGAACTGGAACAGAACAGAGCCAGCACTGTGACGCTCTATAACTCGGGATTTTTCATTCCAAGGGGAAAGTAAAGAATGACATTTGTATACTAGTACATGTAAGCTGATAGCTTGCTGAGAAGCCGCTGGAGTGCTGGACGACTGCACTACTGCTTATAAATCATTTCAGTCCCAGGCATGCATGGATTGGGAGTCATTTATTAAGGGGGTAATAGAAGAAAAAATAAAGAGGATGAAGGTGGATGGAGGTGGTGGTAGATGAAATGAAGTACTGATTGTGTAATATGGAGATATTACCCAAGTTTTGGGGTTAAAAGTGTAAAACTTTAAAAGTACCTACTAACACGCAAGGGTAAAGTATTAACCCCAAAACGAGGGCAATAATTCCCTTTTCCACCTCCCACCTTGCATTATCACTACATCATCCCTTTGATCACCACCTAAGCTCATTTTCATTTTCTTATATTATCTTCATTACCCACTTATGCATTTGTTCCTATCTAAGAATGCCCTAAGAGATAAATTTGTTAAACAAACTGAATCATCTTGCAGTACTAATTCAATCATCGAATGCAGTTTGGTCAGCTCCAAAACACTGGACCCTTTTAGTTCCGTTTGGCACAAGTACTATGTGTGCAATTTTATTTAGCAAATGGGAAGTTGAAAACTGACTCACCAAAGCAGCATGCACTACAACAACATGATTTAATGCACATGCTTCGGAAACACCCCTACTACAGACAGACATCAAAATCCTTCTAATGGGGCTCCTATCTCGAGCCTCAACAAAATCATGTAAGACTATTTCGTCATCCCAAAGGTATAAGCATCAAACATTCAAATTCACTTTAGCAACCAAAAATGTGCATAACATATGAACACTGGAAGAGGAAATAAATCAATATACATTTTGTAACCCTAAAATCCAAAAGGTGAAAAATAATACTTGGTAAACCATTTAGAGAAGTAAATACTTCCTAGATTCTATACCAAATATTTGTAATACGCGTATTGTCTTCTTGAAATTCTACTCTTATGTGGAAAATGCCTATTTATTTAACAGAAGTAAACATCTCATCCTATATTTTATAACATCCTACGCGATCTTTAAAACTGAAACTCTTTACAAAGAGTTCACATGTCCTCAAAAACAAATATGAGCTAATCTTATAACTAAAAACCAAACACATCATCAATGAGGGCTTTGACTTAATGCTGTTATCCATTAGCAAACGTAAAACTTTCTCATTTCTTTTAGCAAAACCAAGAAATGTATTAGAAAACTATTGGTACAGACATGAACTGAGTATGCGTATAACTATTGATACGCAGTATAAGAAAATGGACCATCAGAATTCATAAGCAATACAATTAGAATTGAGCATATGTCGCAACTCAAAGAGCAAGAAACGACTTTGATGTTTAAAGTTTGACAATCAAACTCAAAAGATACACTCCGTAGAATTTATTATTTAATTTTGATGACAACCATCTCTAAGAACTTTATCAATCCTAGTGGAGATAACAACCAGCCACCACCCTCTCTACCCTAAAAAAAAGGTATGCCTTTGTTTGTCTCCTGTATAAACCCATTAGCCATCAACAGTTAAAATTTTGAATATACATTCAGACAATGACAAATTTACAAGTATGCCTTATGTGTCCTCATGAAGTTGTTATTGCTTGTATTCACCTTCACAATTTTCACACCCGTAAAACAGTATTGCTGTTTGACATCTTGTGAAACTATATCAGAAAACATACAAGAAGACATATACAATATCATTAATACTCAGTATACTCAGTATACGGAGTAATTATCAACTTGCATCCACTATCAGAAATGTAGCTAATCGGTAATCAACTAATATATAAGGTAAGAATGCATTCATGGACAAGAAAATCTGCCACAGATTATCATTACTAAAATGCAAATATTTACCAAATGTTTGACAGTCTGTGAATTCAGTTCACGATACAGCCTACTCGCTTTAACTGCAGCTGTCGCCATATTCTTCATGTCAGCTGCCCGTGTTCTTTGGCACTCGTAAATTGCTTCCTCGAACTCAAACTTTGTCATCTTAACGAAAACCAAACCCAACTCTCCCATCGTCTCACCAATATCTTGCTGTGCTTTCACTAGTGTTTCGGCCTAACAAAATAACATAACTACCCCACATAAAACACAATGTATACTCAAAACTTCTTAAAAGCTTACTTAACCAAGAGAGCAACTAAGAGGTTGCGTCATTGAACAAAGTAAGATGCACTTCTGCACGAAATTTCCAGTTCCAGTATAAAAGAACTGATTAGTTTGAACAAGTGAGCAACTTTATCCACTTATCACACACTCATATAGCTGCATTTTTTTCCATACTCAAACAGATTTTATTATGAAAATTAATATCAGTAAAATGTTTGATTTCTTAAACTAAAATTCTTTTAATTCGTGGGAAGTACTTTCTGTGCAACAAAAACTTCACTTAACGAATAAGATAATGATCATAATCACCCGAACAACTAATAAATTCGGTACCTGTTGAGATACATTGCTAAGTTGCACTTCAAGATCATTAAGTCTCTCTTTCTTCTCCAAGAATTCCTTATCCTCCTCAACAACTGTGGGCTTCACCCCACCCCAATCATTCGACACTGCCTGCCTTAACTCCTTAAACAACCTAAACAAATCCCGCCCACTTCTAGCAGGCTGAACCACCTCCTCAGTCGCCACCGTGGACTCCCCCATAAGCTGCCCTGGCAACTTCACCACTCCATCAAGCATCCTCGACGCTACATCCGTGGTCTTAACAAGAGGAAGCTTCCCTTCCACCTGCAAAAACACCTTAAACTCGTCGCTATTTCGGATAACAGGATGAGCCGATAATTTTTTCAAATACTTCTCAATGGCAACCCTCCTCTGCTCAACAAAATCATTCGTTTGCATCATTTGACTCTCCATTATACTCTTATCCGGCCTCAACGGGATAAAATACCCTCGAAACGCCTCCGCCAATCGCTCTGAAAGCGTAACTACCTCTCGGAACCTCCTCTTGACACTGAATTCAGTACCTCCAAACTCCGGCAAGTTCGTTCTAGTCGTAATCAAGTAAGTATAGTAAGAACCACTACCTGGAACCAATGAATTGGAAGCTTCTGGAACCTTCTCAGGATCCGACACCGAAATGTATATATACTCCGAATCCAACGACAGCGAGCTGCTCCGATCATGACCGTTAATTTCTCCGGCGACATCGGCATCCGCATCGAAGGATCGAAACATGGCGTCAGCGTACGACGGAGGTTCAAGGAACGAATTGAGTGACGAACGAGTCGGAGTTGGACTTTCGGCGGGAGAAACGTCAATGGCGGTGGTGGAGATCTCGGGAGGAGGAGAGAGAGGAGATTGAAAGGCGCCATTGAAAGATGAGTGCGAAGGTTGACGATGATGATCATTGAGAACTAAGTTATCCATTTGAGAGTGAGAATCTTCACCTTTTGAATCTTGATCGTGTCCCATCATTTTTCGAAACCCTAATTTTTCGGCAAATTTAGGGATTTGTTGACTAAAGAAGGCGACGATGATGATGAATTTGAGTGTAGGAGAGAGAAAACAAGAGTGGTTAGTAAAATTGGATCAGATCGATTATCGGTAGGACCGTAATTAGTTATTTGGTTTATACAAATTAATTTAATTCTGGATTTGTTTCAAGGATTTTTTTTTTATGTCTTGAGAAGAAAACAGTTGAAGTAAAATGAGAAACGCGAGGAACTTTTTTTGCCCTTTTTTTTTGGTTTCTAGTATGGTTTGACACTTTGACGTGGGAAGAGAAATTTTATTGGTACAACTTGGCATGTTTTTGCCAGGTGGATAGATGGCATTTACGTTTAGCAACGGGTCAGGTCGAGTTTTTTAGATTTTACAAACTCCATATCCGACCAACATGGCAACATCTATATAGACTTGTATTTTTTTTTTCTTTTTTAAAAAAGGGACAAGACTCGAATTTTATTTATCGTTTTTTCATAAAATGCCCCTGAGGTTTCATGAAATTTACCAAATACTCATGCGTGTTTCAAATCACATAATATACACCTATTTTTTCATATTGTTCACCAATTACCCATATTTTGACTTTCCGTTAGTCCTCAGTTAACTCATGTTTATAATTTACCAAATGCACCTATTTATAAACTTTTTGCACAATATACACCTATCTGTAAACTTGTTTGCCCCAAAAACCCAAACTGCTTTTAAACTGCAGAATTTGAATGTAACGACTAGTTTGCATTTCTAATTTTCCTAGCAGTGAAATAGAGCAGTTTGTAACAAATTTCTAGCAATAAACATGGATTATATTTCGTAAAAGTTGATTAATTTGCATAGTTGCTTTACAAAAACTCTGATTGCCATTGTGATATGAGTGTTTTATATAGAGTTCTACCCCCGTCCCTTAGTACTTTTATGCATCAAATGAGCTCTTAGGAGCCGTTTTTAGTACTAATCTGTGTTATTGAGTGTGCCTTGAGTTTCAGGATTACTTAGTGAGAAATTGGCCTTTTGAGGCTCGTTTCATGGTGATATGGGCCACTACACGATCCCGAGGAAGTTCGGGATGACTATCGTCGATATTCGGGAGCCTTAGATGCTTATGGTTGAGCCCCGGAAGTTAGACTCGGTGTTATGGGCGAAAAATGATGCTTTTTGCAAATTGCCCTTTGAGCGGAGGGCGGAATGAGAAGACCGGGAGAAGAAAAAGGAATCTGGAGCTTTCAACACGCGCCCGATCGGGCGATCATTCTGGGCGCTGTTCTGGGCATTTTGCAACCGCCCGATCGGGCGGAATTTGGCCCGATCGGGCCGACTATCGAGCAGAATGCCCGATCGGGCAACCTTTCGCCCGATCGGGCGACGTCAACCTGATGCGGTTTTTCGCGTGCTTTGTTTCCGGTTTTGGGCTATATTTTGGACAACCTATAAATACTAGCCCCTTTTATTTTTCGGGAGATATTATTTCCCTTAGTCTAAACACTTAGTTTATTTCTCTTACTTAGTATTCTCTCAATTTGTTTCAACACTTAGTTTTTAATTTCAATCAAAATTTAAGCTTTCATTATTCGTTGTTCTTCATTTAGGTATTGATTCTTACTTTGATTTATTATTTTGCTTTAATCATGTTTTCAATAGTATTAATTGCTTTGTTTGTTGTTAATATGAGTGAGTAGTCAATTACCTAGGGTTTGGGGATCCATGAATTAATATGAAGGGATGATTGAATGTTGATTGATTGTTGGTATTATGGTTAATTCCTATTGATTGGTTTTATTTACTATGCAATTAGATTTGTGCAGGTTTAATTGTATTAGTCAAGCAATATCAAGTTAAGATTCGAGAGATGCAGTTTGATGTTTGGGCTTGTGTCAATAGGTATAATTGGAATTAATACATAGCGAGAGCCCGTTAATTCTGAGTCTATGATTAGTATCGATTCGAGAGAGCATGCTAGTCTAATTAACTGTTTTATTGATTGTTATCGATTGTTTATCATCCTGGATTGTTGTTCATTGGTGAACCTATGCCCTAGATCTTTTAATATCTGAATTCCCTTTTGTTTTATTACTGTCGTAGTTTTAATACGATCAACCAAACTCTTGTTCGCAATAGTCTAGATTTTATTCTTAGTAATAGAAAGAACTGTGTTTCCCTGTGGATTCGATCTTGACTTCCCTTGCTACCTAGCTAGATATTTTAGGTTTATCTTTGATTAGGTGATACGACTTAAGCCTGTCAAATTTTGGCGCCGTTGCCGGGGAAACGGTTTTATTTTCTGTTATTAATTGTTTATTCTAGATTATTGTTTGTTACTTCTCAAGGAACTCCCGTTCCTTGATATCGGATCTCACGACTGTTTGTTAGTTTTGCTTGTTTATGCCCAGGACTGTAGATACTAGCGATCTTACTCCATTTGATCCTGAACCTAAACGGACCTTCCGTAGACGGCGTAGATTCATCGAACAGTTGAGAGACTATTCTGACTCTGAATCCGACCATCTGATTGGCGATCTATTTCACACAGATTCAGAGATAGGTGACGAGACAGTAGAACCAAGGCTTACAGACTATTCTAAGCCAAGTCTGTCTGTGTTTCCCAAGGCGATCATGCCTTCTATTGTGGCTGAGAGTTTCAAGATTGAACCCGCATTGATAAATATGATTGAGAGGCACCAATTTGGTGGGGAAGCAGGTGAAGACCCAAATCTTCACATTTAATCCTTCATCCAATACTGCTCTACGCCTCTACCATCAAGCAAAAGGGATTGACTCCAGAGCAGATTATGGAGATGCTTTTCTCATTCTCTCTGAGTGGGAAGGCAAAGTTGTGGATTAACGGACTCAACCGAGCAGCTATAAAAATCACTGATTGGAATTCTCTGGCTCTTGCTTCCTATGTGAAATATTTCCCGCCTGAGAAGACAACCCGTCTGAGGAGCTAGATCATTTTTATCACACAACGGGCTGACGAGAGTTTGTTTGAAGTCTGGGAAAGCATGGTCTACAACCGTGGTTCTTGATCCAACAGTTTTACAACGGTCTGGGTAACGATTCTAGACTTATTCTGGATTCTGCTGCTAGTGGGAGATTTATGCAACTTCATGTATCTAGAGCTTTGGAGGTGATTGAGGAGATGGCTATCCATAATGCCCAATATGGGAATCCTAGAGGCCTTGCTAACAAGGGTGGTAAGCATGAGATGAATTATATTGAACAACTTACTGCTCAGCTGACCGCCCTACATTACAAACTTGATAATATGCAAACTACATCATCTCAATCCACCCAACATGCTAGTGTCGCTGCAATGAGTGCCCAATTCGTGAATGTTTGTGATAGTTGTGGGGTGCAGGGTCACTATGCACAGGAATGTAGGAGCTCTATTGAACAATGTAACGCATTCCAGTCCTACAAGCAGAATAATCCGTACTCAAATTCTTACAACGAGGGGTATATAAACAATCCCCTACTATCATACAAGAGTACTAATATTCAGAACCCCCATTAGGTTCAACACCCCCCACCACCAAAAACAATCATACCAACCGCGGAGTAACTACAACCAAAAGTCTAGTGGACCGCCTGGGTTCCCTAGACAACACACATCACCTCCACCACCACAACCTCAACCCACACAGTCTGATCTTATGCTTGTAGAGATGAGGAACATGATGTTGCAGATGCAGAAGTCTCTGAGTGAAAAGGATGCTAAAATTGATGCTCTTGCCGTCCATAACAAGATCATTGATACACAGTTGGCACAAATGGCTACTACTCTTGCAGGGAGACCCCAAGGTCATCTCCCTTCACAGCCTGAGAATAGAGAGACTGTAAATGCTATCACTTTGCGGAGTGGATATGAGTATGATGGACCACCTATGACTATTGAAGGAAATGTTGAAGCATCTGTCAGTGATGTTGTGCTAGAAGAAGGCGAGAAGGTGGTCAAGGAGAAGGAAGCTAGCACAAAGGTAGAAAAGAAAGTTGAGATACAAGTCTCACCTATCAAACTTCCCTTCCCTCGCCGCCAGCTTAAGAACAAGCTAGACAAGCAGTTTGGTAAGTTCTTAGAAGTGGTAAAGAACCTGCAGGTAATAGTTCCCTTCACCGAACTAATTACTCAAGTACCTGCATATGCTAAATACATGAAAGACATCTTGACTAGAAAGAGAGCATTCAGTGAGGTGGGTACTGTTGCATTTACTGAAGAGTGCAGTGCCTTGCTACAAAATAAATCTCCACCCAAGTTGAAGGACCCTGGGAGTTTCTCTATCCCATGTAACATTGGCAATCTTTTTATTGACAAAGCTTTATGCGATTTAGGTGCCAGTGTTAGTGTCATGCCCCTATCTATATGCACTAAATTGAACATGGGTGATTTAAAAGTTACCAACATAACTCTACAAATGGCTGACCGATCTGTAAAATACCCCCTTGGTGTTCTAGAAGACGTGCATGTTAGAGTAGGTAAATTTTTTATTCATGTTGACTTTGTTGTGTTGGACATGGAAGAGGACAGACAGATTCCCATTATATTAGTTAGACCCTTCCTACACACTGCAGGGGCAGTCATTGATGTCAAAAATGGCAAGCTGACTTTAAATGTGGGGGATGAAAAAGTTACCTTCAATTTAACCCATGTTGTTAAGGGTCCCATGATAGAGGAGTCATGTTGTGGTGTAAATGTGTCTAATGATTATTTTAATGATAAACTGACTCACACTACCTCTAACGACTCTTCGGAGAAAGCACATGTTTCGAATTGCTTTGCAGGTGGAGGTGACCTGAGCATCAACTCCTTAGCATGGACTCAAAAAAGGGTAAGACTTGATGACTCTGTGACCCAAAAGGCCGAAGACTCTGTCAATGGTGGGCACCGTATTCATGATCGGGGTCGCAATTTTTCACCTTCTGCGCTACATAGCTCATCCAAGGCAACTGATTCGATACCAGATGGCACCATCTTTGGTGCCCCCAATCGATAATTTGTCATAACCCTTATCCCCTTTTCGTTTCTGCACCGTAAATTGGGATTGTGTAATTGGGACATTGCATCAATCTAGCTTGGGGATGAGTACTTCACTATCCATTTACCGCTTTTTAGTGTTCTCTATTTTTCTTTTTTTTTCTTTTTTTTTCTTTTGTGTGTTTTTAGTGTAATTCTTTTCTTTGGTGTGTGTTTTAGTGTAGTTTATGGTATTGGAGGGGTGAGAAGAGGAAATTTTACTGTATGGGTGTTTAGTAGTGTGCAGGTCTAAGGCTCCAAGTTCGAAAAGCTTAAACGGAGTACTTTGCAAACCGCCCGGTGGAGATCGGGTGAGGCTTGCCCGATCCGGCGCGTACTGAAAGAAGAAAAGAAGTCCACAATCGCCCGACCGGGCGAATGTTGCCCGATCGACCTGTTTGGCGAGTAAAATGCCCGATCGGGAGAATTTCCGCTCGATCGGGCGATTGGTGATGACGTCACTTGGATGTTCGAGGATGAAATCTGGGTTGGAGAAGATGTTCTGGCAGCTTTTTGCAATAGCCCGATCCGGATCGGGCGAGGTCCGCCCGATTGGGCGCGCATCAATTGATTCGAAATGTTCTTATTTCGCCCGATCAGGCAGTGGGGCGGGTCGCGATTTTCACGGGTCTTAAGCCACGGTTCTCCTTCCTCCTTTCATTCTATTCTTCATCTTCATCTCCAATTCTCTCTCTTCCTCCATTAAACCCCAAACACCAAAACCTTCACACCCTCATAACTCCTTCATTCCTCCACCAAATTCATAACACTTTACATCAAACTCATCCTCTCACCACCCTCTACAACCTCCACCCATTTAATTTCATCTTCCTCCACTCTCCATAAAAAACCCAATTTTCTCCAAAAACCCCAAAAATCACAAAAACTCAGATCTTCACCTTTTACCATGACTAACCGACCCAAGAGGACTTGCACCATCACAGCAAGGAACCAACAAGAGACTTCCACAAGCCAGGCTCGTCAGCCATCACCATCACCGCCGCCGCCCCAGTTCGAATCTGACCCGGACTTTCCGGGAATCATCATTACTACGGAGTGGCAACGGGATAGACTCGCCCACCTCAAAAAGAGGAAGGTATTCCTACTCGATTTATTTGTCAGAAATCATTGCATGAGATGGGAATTGAAACTGATGTAAAAAGGGTGTTCAAATCCAGACAACCTAGATTGTGTCAAAGGAGATGATCCCGTCAAGTCATCACACACATCACAGTCCCGATCCCAATAGTAGAGCAACACGTCCACTGGTCGGAGAGCTCCATCGTTCCCTCCAGATAGACCAATATCAACCTCTTTCCGCGCCAAGATCCCAGACCAATAACAAACATCAACAAAGGTATCCCAAACCACATTGTGCCGATGTTTAATACCCACGATGCCGGCACATGACACCGCATGATCACCAAAGATGTCTCCCAAAAACACCCTGGAGCAAGCAGAACATGGAGCCGTAACAAAGAACAAAGGAACCCCCAACCGGTAACACAACACACATCGGTAAGCCTTAGTATTCATCATCTGTCTCAAACCTGATATGGGGACTGCACGAAGCCAAGAAGAGGTGTGATCTCCCTGCTGCGATTTCCACAACGCCAACTGTCGAGAAGATAAAGAGAAGGTGGATTCTGCAGATGTGGTAACCTTTGTGAAATACATATCTGGCAATTTCTTCATGAGTTTATGGGCAGCAACCTCACTAGGGTTTCTCAGAATGTCATACTCCACCGTTCTACTAAATAGACTCAACGCATCTTCAAATGCTCGACAAGGACCAACAATATCAGCATGCCGTAGAAGCTTTGTCTGCAAACCAAAAGACTGCAATCGAGAAGCAAGAAAAGCATAATGACGAACATCACCTGCGGAATAAACACCAAGTCCGCCAAAACAAAAAGGTAAGGTGGCAAGTCGCCACTGCCAATCGCGAAAGCCAGGCCCCGAAGCAGTAACAATACGCTCCAAGGAAGATCGAAGAGTCTCATAGAAAGTGCGCCGAGCCGCCTCAAAAATACCAGGAGGAAAAGTACGCAAAGCAAAGTAGAGTTTAGAAACTTCGGTACATGCCCTAAGTAACAATAGCTCACACTGAGAATCACCAAACTGAGCAACCTTATCCATAAGCCTAATGGTCTTGGTCATCCTCTGCATCACAAGCTCACCACTGAAAACTGGTTTGGAACTAGCGGGACCACCAAGAAACTTAACAACATGCAAAGGACGAGCAATGTTAGGGTGAAATACTCTCACAAGCCTGCTTCGAGGGCCCTCTGTAGGCCAAAAAAACCTCGGTCTTCTCCACGTTAAGATGTAACCCGAGACAAGGCATGTCCTCCATAATCAACTGCAGAACCTTCCCCACCACCAAGGTGTCACCAATAATAGCGTCGTCATCCAAATATCATGCCCGAAGGCATACATCAAAAGCGTCCCTGATTTTACAGATCAGGGGTTGTAAAACCAAAGCAGAGAGCAGAGGACCAAGGGGATCACCCTGCTGCACCCCCTGAGACGACCATAACGTGTGCTCCCCATAATACAATCTGGCTGGAGTAGAGTAGCAGAATTCAACCCATCGCGAAATGCCCGGACAACGAAGGTGAACTTCACGTAACATAGCCCCTCGATCAACTAAATTGAAGGAATTTTGAAAATCCACCAACAACATTGAAAGACCCACATCAGAACCCCGATTCTCAATCAACCGGTTCACAACATGAAGAATTTCCTCACCACCCGCAGATGCCCCGACACCAAATTGAAGACCATCAAAATAACTTCCCAAAAACGGACCAACTATAACAGCACCAACCTTCGAAACCAGACATCACCAAACAGTACCCACAACAATGGGACAAATACCACCACCGGGCTTGACAAGAGGTGTGAGGGGAGCACTAGCAACATACTCTCCCAAACGCATAGGACATTTCACAACTAAAAAGATATTAACCACCCAAGAAATGGAGTCAACTAACTCATCTGAAACAGCCACAACAACACCACTCAAACAATCCATAAGGTGCTGAGCTCGCAAATCGTCCCTCCCACAAGATGTGCCACGTGGAAAACTCCTAATCCGGTCCAAAACAACAGCAGAAGTAGCCATGAGATGATGGTGATCAACATGAATATCAGGCAAGGACGGAGCTGGAGAAGAAGGGTGTTTTAACTGTAAATCCGCAAGAGTGGCCTTATTATAAGGCGCAACGCCAGAAGAAGAAAGAACACGAACTGCAGCAATGTAATGGCCATCAAAAAATCTTCCTACGACACTGCTTGATATTACACTCTGAAAAATCAAGATCCTCATCAGCATCCATCAAAGTAGGGGATCCAGCTGCCAAAGCTTCCCGCAAAAGCAACATACTACCACCCGACTCACTCCAAGTACGAATAGCATTAGCAATTCTCTCTTCCTGTCGTTGCCGCCTAACGGCATATGAGCACCCGCGATTACTCCTCGGACTAAAGTTCCTAAGGATACAAAGAGGCAACACGAGAAGACTAACCCAACAAGAGATATCGTCAGGCTTGCAAATCACCTTATCAAGCGCGCCTTTCAATACCCGGGAAAAACCCAAACGATATTTAGGAGGGATGGATTTCACAGTGCAAAGACGTGTAGAAAGCAATCTATCAAGAAGAGTGACGGTAAAACCACAATCCTGTTCTTGCACCGTAGTATCCATGTGAACATCAGATGCAAGTGACGGTTTAGAAAGACCATAGATAAAAAAAATCGAACAACACCATCCCCAACATCAGTCAGAGCCACAAAATCAGCACCATGACGACATTTAGAATGAAGAGAATGCGTCTTAAAATAATCCCCACAAAGCCAAATCCCCATAGAGCGGAAGGTCAACTCAGCCTCAGTAAAAATAGCCAAGTCAGTGGTTAGAGAATGTCGTGTGAATACTTGGAAATCAACCTTACAATGACGATCACGAAGATGAGTTATCAAAGAGCTCTTAGTAAGTCCATTCCCCCCGTCATCTTGACACCCATTAAGACCCATAAACGGACAATGAAAACGCATGACATCTGCAGGCATTATGGACAAATGGACAAAAGGACAATGGATTTTGAACTCCAACACCACTTCCAATCGCCACACAATACAACCACACTATGCATCCACACCACTCAATAATGGCCACCACAACAACACCAAAAAGCAACACCAACGCACCCACGTTACTCACAACACACAAGCTGCCGCTGCCGGCCAATACTCCACACTACCGAAGAACTCCAAACTGCCGGAAACTGAACGCCTGAATCTGAAACTGAACGCACGAAACTGCCGGAAACTGAACGCCGAAACCTGAAACTGATTTCGTCACAAACTGCCCAAAAACTGCCCTATAGCTGGCACACTTGAAGCCTATATGGCCGCCGCCTGTACCACCGAAAAACGCCCGAAAACCCCTACCAGAATAACCGCTTGAAAAATCGCTTGAAATTCTAGAGTTCCACCGAAAAACCTCTTGAAAAACCACCCGGAACCGCCTGCAATCACCTGAAACCGTCGAAACCTGCGTCGTTTAACCGCCTGTATCCACCCGAATCCTTCGTCGGAACAACTAACGCCGATCAAACAAACACGAACCTGATCAAACAAACAATGTGGAAACTACACCCTGCTCACGAAATTAAACACCACCGCTTGAACCTGAATACCGTGGTCAATCCTGATCACCGACGCCTGACCCTGGACACCGTCGCCTGATCCTTGACCACCGACGCCTGACCCAGTCCCCCGGATTATGGACGTTGAAGATGCCCTAAACTCCCATAATCGCACCCTAATCGCCTAATAAAGGTTTATTATTATTATTATTATTATTATTATTATTATTATTATTATTATTATTATTATTATTATTATTATTATTATTAAAAATCAAATGCTAACAAAGTCAAACATTATTATTATTATTATTATTATTATTATTATTATTATTATTATTATTATTATTATTATTATTATTATTATTATTATTATTACTATTATTATTATTATTATTACTATTATTATTTATTACGAGTATTTATTGTTCCCTCCGTCCCTTAATACTCGCACCGGTTTGACCGGTGCGGAGTTTAAGACACTTAAATTGACTTATTAATTTAATGGGTGGTATTTGATAGTGGGGTTATTTTTCTAATATAGTTAGTGGGAAATGTGTAAGGAGGTAATGGGGGTGTGAATTTCTAAATGATTTTTTTGTAAGAGGTGGGTTAGTAGGTAAGTCTGAGAAATAATATAATACGGAGTACTAGATTAGATCTCGTGCATGCACGGATTATGAACAATTTTTAACAAAATATTTAACCGAATATCCCCAAACTACTGCATAATTGTAAAATTTTGAATATACTCTTTTAATTGTATTCATATAATATGAATATTATATGTGTAATATGCTAATGTGATTATTATATCGAGTAAATATGTTTTTCATATTAACATTACCGATTTGACTAAAACATTACCAAAAAATATTTAGCAAAATTATTATTACGTACTCCCTCTGTTCCATAATGTTCCTCATGTTTACTATTCATATGGTCAAATTTTAAAAACTTTGACCGTAATTAATAGTATGATTAAGAGCATAAATATTAACTTGTGGTATATCATTGGATTCGTTTCAATATAAATTTTCTAAATATAATTTTTTTATAACTTTTACTAATGCGAAATTAAAACTATTAAAGGTCAAAGTAGTGCATTGGAGACCGCACATAATGGAAAAGTGAGGAACATTATGGAACGGAGGGAGTAGTATCTATTAAATCCATAATTTATAAACTAATATTTTTTCATAAATAAATACTTTATAAAAAGGATAGAGAATTAAAAATAAAATAAAACAGATTTTTTTAGGAAAAATGATTTTTGGAGGGAAAATTTTGCACCAGGAAATGACACGTGTCATTCCTGGTGTCTGTTTTAGTATAAAGTAATAGATGGTAAAAAAATTCCATTCATAGAAGAAGTGCAAGTATTAAGGGACGACCCGAAAAGAAAAGTGGTGCGAGTATTAAAGGACGGAGGGAGTATTTATTACTTATTTCAATTAAGTTCAGCTCAAAGAAGCAGGACCTAATACATCTCTATTATATAAGCCAGCTCCTGAGGTTATTTTAGTAACTTAACTTTTCGTGTCCACTTGCAAAAAGACAAAAACACCCTCCATTAGTTGTAAATCGTTGGTACTCCGTACTCGCTTGCTGTGCCTCCATCCCCTCTCATTTTTCTCTCTCCTCACTTTTCCCCCACCAAAAGAAAACCCTAACCCTAGAAACGACGGCGTCCCAATCGCCTCCCTCCTCAATCGCTTCCCATCGCCGGCCTTGCATCGCCTCCCATCGTCGAATTTCTATGGTTACATTTCCTCGCCGCCGTCCCTCACCAAATCGCGTCCCAAAGCAGCGTTAAGGTAGTTTTTTGCGTTTTTTTCCTCTCTCTCTCTGTCTTTAGCTGAAGAATCATGAGTTTTAATTGGTTTTTTAAGGTTTTGTATTTTCCGATAATCGGAACCCACCATTCACCAAATTCGTGGCCAATTTCAGATCCCTCGATTACCTTCGTTTCATCACTATTACCGGCGTTTCTGTCATCATCGGCGCAGGATGCGACGGCGGAGGGGAAACGGGGGTTGCCACGGTGAAGATGACGGCGGGGACAGCTTCGGTGCAGAAGAGTAAAGAGAGTGAGGGTGTTGGAGTGGTGATGATGAAGAAGGTGAAAAGAGAAAGAGGACGGTCTACTGCTAAAGATTGGAAAATGCCGCCTTCTACTGCCGGGAAGTGTAGTTCCAGGTTGTTCTTTCTCCTCTGTGATTTAAATTATTTTGTTTTTATTTTTTAAAATTATGATACTGAAAACTATTTGTTGTATTTGAATTACTCATTTAATTGGGTGTTTTTTCAGGGTTCTTCTCTTTGGTAATTTTTTTGATTTTGATGGAGTTTGTATTGTACTGCAACTATTTGTTGTATTTGTGTATTGCAGGTATTGATTTTTTGAATGAATTTAGTTGTTGAATTAATTTTCTACAATTTTGAATTAATTTAGTTATTGAATTAATTTGTCGAATTGATTAATAATGCTCATTAAAAATCTGTCGAATTTTTGATGCATACATGCCAACAGAACCAAGAAGGTCGGTATTGTCAGGAAATAAGGTGAGTTCTGATGTGGTGATGTATGTGACAATAAATCACCTGGCATTATTGATTAGTATGCATTTGATATATTTTTGTCTAAAACAGCTCGAGAACCAAGAATCAATTCTAACATTGTCTCGGTTCTTAAGAGGACTAAAGCTATCAAGGCCCGACTTGAGCGAATGGACCGCGCTACTGCTGAAAATTGGCGTCTATCTTCTGAATTGGGTGCCCCAATTGATCGGTAAGGAACACTAATCTCGAAACTAATTGGGGTTTGAATTGTTTGTAAGGTTTGTTCTGCAAAATAAATGTTGTTGCTTTGGTTGGTAATTTAGATGGAAGTTGATATTTTGGCAGAAAATTGGATATTTTGTAGGATTTAATGTTCTAATCAGATAAAACCATGATCCAAATGTAGAAATTAATTGGGTTTTTGTGTATGTGTATTTTTATCTATAAGGATATAAATTTGATTTTCAGAAAAACCTTTAATTTTAAGAGGTCTCTTGAAATAATTAGGGAATTGATTTTTGTTACCAAGTTTGGTTTTCCCAGATTAGCGGGATATCCAGATTAGCGAATTGATTGATAGAGAAGTCAGTGGTCTCTTGGTTCAAACTTGGTTCCCTATACAGATTAGCGAATTGATTGACTTATATATATCCAGATTAGTGGTCTCTCGGTTCATATCATTTTGCTAATCGATATTCCCAATATAATTTCTTTGTTTATATTGGTTCAAATCCAGATTATACTTGCCTTGCTTGATAAGAGGAAGGATCATCTCAAGGTAGTTTGGGGAAAGGTAATAGAAATCATCAACTACAAATCCTTGCATCCGAATTCGTTTACTCACAAGCTAATATGAGTAATATTTTTGGAGAACTCTTTAAAGCTAATATTGATTTTGGATTACAAACCGTGTAATTACAAATATGTTAAAATTTTGGATTTCAACAATTTTTTTTTTGACAGTAATCTCTATTATATAAGCCAGCTCCTGAGGGAATTTTAGTAACTTAACTTTTCGTGTCCACTTACAAAATGACTAAAACACCCTCCCACACCCCCGAATACAGCTACTTCCATTCCCACCTTCCATCAAAACCGTCCACCCAAAAATTTTGCCCCCCCCCCCCCCCCGCAAAAACCTAAATCCCAAAATCTTCAGTTCTCTCTCTCTCTCAAATCAGCTCTCAGATTTTTTTTTTACGTTTTTTTCCCCTCTCTCTCTCAGATCTTCAGTTCTCTCTTTGATGTATGTAGGATCTCAAATCTTCAGTTATACATTTCTCTCTCCTAGGGATTTTTTTGTCTTCAAAGATCTCCGCCATCTCACTGCCATTTCCCCTAAACGAAGTCCTTTTGGGGCGGGTATTGGGTCAGATTCTGGCTCGGGATCGAGGTTGTTGATGAACGGTGGGTTCGGTTTGAGAGAGAGAGGGTGGTTGAGGAGGAAGAAGAGAAGAGTGTGGTGGAGCAGGAAAGAGATTCCGATGGTGGTGGGTGGGTAAAGGTGGAGGATCTGACCGTCGGAATGGGTTCGGGTTTGGGATATCCTGGAAATTCGCTTTTTTTTTTGGCAATAATGCCAAGTTCTTGATGATCGGCGTTGTTTCGTCGCTCCACAGCCTACCAAGCTAAGGTATGTTTCATGGTTGTATTCAAGAAATTGGGGTTTTATAAGTAATTAATTGATTATTCGAGATTCGGTAATTAAATGATGCTTTTGATAGAATCTGAGATTTTCAGATGACAGGGATGAAGGTGTGAGTGTTGTTCATCCATGAAATTGACATCTTTAATTGTACTGGAAATGTTAACAAATTAATTAAGAAACCATATTTGTTCAAAGATCGAGCAGGTTTATAAGGTTTATAAGGTAAAGTTTTTATATGTTTTCCTTTGTGTAATTTATTAATGAGGCATGTTTGTTTTTTTCCCTTAATTTTTAGTTTTAGTTTTAAATTTGAGGAATTAATTTGATTTTAATTGATCATTTTATGGTCCTTTGAGAAAAGAGGTACAAATTATAAAATTTAACGGTTGCTTTGGTAAGGTCCTTTGAGAAAAGAGGTACAGATTATGAAAGATAACGGTTGCTTTGGATTAAAGAAAATGACCGAGAAGTCGAGAACTAATTAGTTGGCGCTCCCTTGAGAGAGAAGGTATTGTACTTTACGCATTTTTGGGAGGATTGGACTCATATGAGAGGGCAAAGAGAGCGCAATTGGGGTTTAATGATATGGAGAAATGAAGAAAGGAAGAAAGGGCGGGGAATTTGAGTGGATGACTTAGCGAGCCTTGCCTTCTTGGATAGTGCTAACCTATAGACCAGGAATTTGGTCCTGATTCACTATAAACCAGGAGTGGATGATTTAGTTTAGAAAATGCTATGCAAATTCACTGTCTAATTCTGTTAAAATAGTCCAAGAGTGTGCCGGTTACATGCCAAATTTCCGTTCACATGTTGGATCGCAGGAGTAGCACTGAATTTTCCTAATTTTCTGCATCATTATGCTTACTGTTTATTTCAGAGCTAGCTTGCTGTTTATTTCAGGATGCCTGCTTTTTCATTGAAATGTTTGACAGTTGCAAATAGTTATGAAACTCTATTTGAAATGTTTGACAGTTGCAAATACTTTCCAATTTGATAATGTGCACGAAAACGCACCTTCTTTATTATAGTTGATGGTTTTTATGTCAAGTATTGATAATTCAACATTTCTGCAGAAGTCAAATCATTGTGAAGCTAACATCGTTAATGATAGAATGGTTCGTAGTATGAATATGATTATGAAGCTGAACCATTGTGAAGCTGAACCAAAAGAAAAAGAAAAAACTATGAATATGACAAGAGGCTCGCCGGCTGTGGCTCATTTAAAACTCGGGTTTTCTTCAAATACAAGCTCTGATGCATGAACAGAAGGTTACAGAGATGGCATTGCAGCTACATCGTTGAGGTTAGTGGCACCTGGTACCTTTGCAGCGGAGTAAACTTCGGTTGTTTTGGATTTGAGCAAATCGATTTTTTATATCCTATTTTCACAATTATCTTAATCAAAGCTGCAGTTCTTAACTATGTTGTTGTACAAACAATGGAACACCACAGATGACACCAAACCTGTTCTTCAAGACCCTGCGATTAATCTTCCTCTCTTTCACTAGACCCTGTAATTTGTGAATTAATTTGATTATTGTTTTTGTTTGTTTTGGTAGTCATGGAGTTCAGACCCTAGTTGTACAAGCAGTGTTGCGGTTGCCACCATTTCCCTTCAAATCAAATGATCAACTCAATTAAGTATTTTAGGATGAATTTTCTTCATGTACGAGTTTTTCAGAGTTTTTTCTTTTCTTTTTATTGTAATTTGCATTTCTGAAATAATAATACAATGATTCTCATATGTTCTGAAATAGAAATTGTAATTCCCTCAAACTCCTGTGCCCATGGAGTATATTTTAATGCTAGATTGCAAGTTTATTGATATAATATTTAGTTTTTAAATATCCGTACGCATCGCGTGCATATAAGACTAGTCTCTATAAATATAAGATATAGTTAACTTTTTTATTTTTCAATTATTGAAAACCAAAATTAATTTTTATTGTTTCATTTTTAACCGTGTGTTTGTATAATTAACTTAATTAAGAAATTTTGGAGGACTTAATTTTCTAATTTTTTTTCATAACTATTTGGTTAATTTTGAAAACTAACAATTGTAATGATTTTGAAACTAGTATGGGTCTGTGTTAATGCTCGGGATTTCTATAAATTAGGAAGTAAATAAAATAGTGCATTCGATTAAAAATATTTACTTTGTACATTATAATGGTAATAACACAAATATAGAGTAGTTTTGAAGTTAATAAATCAAGGATATATCTACATCTATATGAGATTTTTTTTAAATGATCTTAGACAATCGAAATGTTGGTAGATGCCTAAGATAAAATGTCATATTCTAATAATGTAGTGTAAATTATATATTGTATGGTTTAACCATTTGACCAAATTACTTACTTTTCTTTTTATTAAATTGATTAAATATACATCAAACGCAAAATTAAAAATGACGTTTTCTACATTTGTTAGATTGATTCGAATTACTTTCCAATTTATTTCATAAATTTTGAAGATTTGTCTCGAAATAGTCTGCCATTATATTTATGTTTTCAAATTTCTACTCTGAAGATATTCAACCTATTTTTTTTAGTTTTCCTTATTTGTTTGTATTTATATTCCATTCATTTAATATAAAATTTGCTTTTCCTTTTTGTGAATGGTTATATTTCCTTTTATTGCTAGTTTGAATTCTTTTTTTTTTTTCTTGCTTGATTGAAGCTTTGAGTTGATTACTTGCTTTTTGAGTGGGTGAGATATGGCAATTTACGTGACATAGATGAGAATGTAGCATTTGGAGTTTGCTCACCTCTCATTAACCATCACTTTGCTTTAATTATATAGATAACTATTTGACTATAAATAGATCTTAATTACTTTTGTATGGAAGTTTTTATTCATGCATTAATTATATATTGATATGAGATTCTTGAACAATAATGACACACTACCTATAAAATTATGGATTCGCCACTGTACACATGTCATAACCATTGAGATTTCCATCAAGAGAACCATCAATAGGTTCAACAACGAAATGCTAAAAGAGCTAGAGAAGGTGAGTACTACTAGTATCCTTTGTACTTTGTTTGTAATTACTGCCAAAAAAAAAACAAAAAACAACGAAATGCTAAACAAGGTTTCTAAATTGTGAACGGGTCGGCCCAACCAGAGAGTACTTAAATGGCTATAAGCCCAATTATTATTGGTAAAATCGTATAAAAACATCAGTAAATGAGATTAGGCTCTTAGATAAACTGTATAACAGTATAAGCAACAACCAAATGCCATTACAAAGCCCGTAGACAATAATATTTTGACCCATTGCTGTCACCAAGAAAGACAAACAAAAAATACCAATATTGGGCTTAAGACAATTTTTAAAACCAATAAATTTGCAGGTAGAGGCAGGTAGGTTGTCAAAAAATGATCCGATTTGACCGACATTCGCCAAAAAATAAAGTGACCAAAAAAAAATTACATGTGTCAATCCGCATGAGCATAATGACCATTCACATAATATAGATGACATTTGGCATCTCCTTTTTTCATGCATCATTTTTTGACATGTGGCATCCCCTTTTTTAATTCATCATTTTTTTTTCCAATTTTTTTTTCCAAGTGTATAGAAAAGTGGGACAAGTGTATGTCCAAAAATGAAAACTGAACACTTATAAGAGAACACTATATATAAGAACTGGACACTTAAATAGAAATGGAGGGAGTATTAGATTGCGATTGGATCGAGTTAGTGTTTTGAAAGCTCTAAATCTGTAATTGCATGTTGAGACTCGCGAGTGGTGAAAAAAAGGCATAAATTTAAGGTACTCTTAAAATATGATGTTCAGTACTCCCTCCGTCCCCTAATACTCGACTCAGTTTGACTTTTTGCATTATTCAAATAATTGACTTTGACCCTATTTTATTTCTACTATATGAAAACAAATGTTAGTATATAATATATTGTTGGCTTTATCTTAATATATATTTTCAAAATATTAATATTTTTACAAGTTTTATAATATGTAGTTAAAGAAATTAATGTTTCAAGTTGGACATTGACAAGCGTATACAGTCAACAGGTCGTGTATTAAGAGACGGATGGAGTATTTTTCTATATACAATCGTATATTTGTGTGTTTTATGAGTAAATGAATAAGTGTGGTCAGTCAAAGTAGTGAAGTACTCGTAGTAAGTTTTGAATCACGCCATCACGGATTGAACTCAAAAGTTTAAAGCAAAACCAAAAACGGTAACTTTTGTATAAGACCGTCTTATCGGAAAGACCACTTTGATTGCTTAATTAATTGGTTCCATTTCTTAACTAATAAGTTTTAGCGTTTAACTAATTAATTTCATTGTTTAACTATTTGATTTTAGTGTTTAACTAATTAGTTCTAGTGCTTAACTAATTGATTTCATTCTTTAACTTATATGACACCAAGGTGATCTTTTATGTAAGACCGCCTTATATAAAAGCTTGTAAACCAAAAATCAACCCTTTTACTTGATCAAAATAGAAGAGAATTTTTTAAAAAAATCCTTATTGTATAAATTTAAGAGTTTCCGGTTATGATTTTCTAACAAGAGGGCCTCGAGCAAGGTGTATGGGGGATTGTTTTTACTTTTTACTCTCCCAGTCGGATTTGAGTGTTTGTTTTAAAATTGTTGTCCACACCTAAGAACTTATATGAATTGACAAATTTCTGAATAAATAATTAAAAAAAAAAATTGATACACTAGCCGGCTTTTACATATTCTTGTTAGATATTCTATAATATAATCACGGTTGCTATACGCAACCTTTAATTACTTTGGCGCACCCCTGTAAAAAATCAGAAATACCCTTTTTAATTCTTTGGTTTCTGTATGAAATAGTTAACTATATTTTGTTCAATCTGTATGAAATAGTTAACTCTATTTTGTTCAATCTGTACGAAATAGTTAGTTCCACTATGTTCAATCTATACGAAATAGCTAATTCTGTTTTGTTCAATCTGTACAAAATGGAAGTGTATATTTCATATAAGTTACATGAAGTGACTCGAAAAAAAAAGAAAAAAACGGATATTACCTCAATTCCAAGGTCTTCCAATTCAAAAAAAATCGTCCATGTCAATCCAAATACGTATTCTAATTTTATCACATACACGTTACACTAAAAAAAATTCAAGTTTACGTGAATAAAAATAATAGGGGAAAAGGTTGAGAGAAAACAATAAAAATGGGGGTTAGGTTTTTTTTTCAGAATAAAACAAATGAAAGAAAAAAGGGTTGCGTTAAGTAAAATCATGCTGCATTTAGCAACCCCATATTACATATCATTTTGATCTGACATTTAATTAGGGTTAGACGATTTGACATGAGAGTATAGCCAAATTTTATCATATCATAAGGGTAGGTTGGAAAGACTTCCAATGTTTTTTCTTCGCAAAACTCTTATTCCGAACCAAAGAAACGACAGAGATGAAGTATACGTAGTAAATGATATTTCTACTCACTATTAATAATTTTTGCAAGCAAATGCAAATCTAGCTAGGTAGTAGCATGCATTTAGATGGTCTTTGCTTGTGGGAAACTAACATACAAATTAAATATGCAAAGCACCAAACTCATAACTACCCGTGAAAATTGGGAACCCAAGTAACACGTACAAGTTGATGTCTCAAAGACAAAAAAAACAATGACCAAAACACAAGTAATAATACAAGATGATGTCTCAAAGACAAAGACGACGACCAAAGGACAAATTAGCAAGAAAGACAAGCATTGTACAAAGTGTAGCTACAAATTCAATTAAATATAGAATTATTGTTTATTACTAAAGATTACACTGAATCGGGTCAGATTGGACAAAGGCATGACACGTTTGAACACAAAAATCACGGCACATCACAATGTTAGCATTATAGATTGTAATCTAGCTTATGCATTGTAATGATCAATAAGATGATCAAATAACAAGACTGCCTTGCTGTTATTCGAGCTGATGAGTCAGCACCTATGCTAACCGATTCTTCAAGAATCAGTTACTTGTAATAACTGATTGTAACAAACAGAAGATTCTAGACTTCTGCTTTCCTATATAAGCTGTAATATGCTGATTAATTAATACAATTACAAATTCCTATTTCCTGAAATCCTAGATCTAACATGGTATCAGAGCAGTGTGCTCGTTCCTGAAAAATTCCGCAGAAATTTTCCAGTTGTTTCCAATTGTCTCCCCCAAACCTTCCTTCCTTTTCTGAGAAATCGATTTGTTCTTCTCACTGATTGAGAAATTGTTCAAATACCTGCTGATTGCTTCAAATTCTGAGCTGATATCCTTGTGTTTTGATATGGAAAATCGTATTGCAATTGATTGCTTGTTGATCAAGTTTCTACAACATTCATTTCTGAGATTTCGGTTTTTGATCATTGAAAATGGAAACTGAAAATCATAGCCAGAGAAGATCAGCTTTGCCTCCTAATCAAGATCCTGCAAGCATCTTCTACATTCATCCATCTGATGCAAATTCAGTGCAGCTGATTTCATTCAAGTTCAATGGTGAAGGCTACACAAGCTGGAAGAGGTCTATGCTGTTGGCCTTGTCTGCAAAGAACAAAATAGGTTTTGTTGATGGCAGCATTGAGAAGCCAGATCCTGGAACACTTGAATGCAAGGCTTGGGATAGGTGCAATGATTTGGTTTGTTCTCTTATTCTGTGTAATCTTGATGAAATCATTTCTAAGAGTGTGATGTTCCTTAAATCTGCAAGAGCTATTTGGATTGATTTGGAAGAGAGATTTGTCTTTGCTTCAATGGCACAAATCTACTCACTAGAACAGAAATTGTCTGAAATCAGTCAAGGAAACAAGACTGTTTCTGAGTTTTTCACTGAAATTAAGTCAATATGGGATGCAATTGAGGAAGCACATCCTATGCCATATTTCACTTGCAACAACTGTACTTGTAATGTGACTAAAAAATTCTTTCAGAGACAGCAAGAAAAAATGGTGATGCAGTTCATGATGAAGTTGACTGATCAGTATGCAACAATAAGAGGCAATGTTTTGATGGTGCCAGAATTACCAAAGGTTTCAGAAGCTTACAGGCTCTTTGCACAGGAAGAAAGACGTCAAGAAGTTTCTCATACAAACAACTCTTCAAAACCAGTTGCTTTTGCTGCTGAGAAAAGAAGGTTTGGGGGAGACAATTGGAATAATAGAAACAAATCACAGGCAACTGGTTATCAAAGAACAAGTGCTAATAATAAGCAAGGGAGGACAGGTGCAAATTACTTATGTACCAATTGTCAAATTCCAGGGCACAGTATTGAGAGATGCTTCAAGATAATTGGATATCCACCAGGTTTTCAGTATAGAGAACACAGAACTGCTGCATTATCTCATGATAATCATTCTGATGTTGAACCACCACCATTGCCAAAACCAGAAGCCACTCCAACAATCACAGTTGATCAGTATCAGCAATTGATGAGCTTATTACTAAACAACAACAGAATGCAGGAGCTGGAACTGTCAATCAAACCAACAATCTAGCCATGATGGCAGGTAATCTTTGCTTGTTATCTCAGAATAATTCTAAATGGTTGCTTGATAGTGGTGCTTCAGATCATTTTTGTCATGATTTGTCACAATTTTCTGAGTATAAGTCAATTGAACATCAAGGACAATGCATAACCATACCAGATGGAACTAAAGTGGGAGTGAAACATGTTGGTTTTGTACAACTGAGTGATGATATTATACTGAAAAATGTACTTCATGTTCCAAATTTTAAGTATAACCTGATATCAGTTCACAAGTTGTGCAAGGATTTGGATTGTGAGATTCATTTTACTCACAATAAATGTTTTGTTTGCTGTCAGAACGGGAGTTTGATTCCTCTTGGTGATGTCAATTCTGGACTATACAATGTTGGGGAACAAGTACCACCAAAAACAACTTCTGTGCAACCTCATACATGCAACACAGGTTGCTTATCAGTTGTAGATAATGCTAAGTTGTGGCATCTAAGACTAGGTCATTTGCCTTTTAGTCAGTTGAAGTTAATAATTCCAGATTGTGAAGTCAAAAGTTGTATACAAGATACTATCTGTCAGGTTTGTCCTGTGTCAAAACAAACCAGACTTAGCTTCCCTCATAGTAGAATCAGTACCTTAGCACCTTTTGACTTGATTCATATAGATGTATGGGGTCCACATTCTGTAAAGACTCCTACAGGGTGTAATCGGTTTCTCACTATAGTGGATGACTATAGTAGATTCACTTGGATACATTTGTTGAGAAATAAAAAGGATGTTGTTTCTGTTATGACTGATTTTTTAAACATGGTGAAAACACAATTTGGTGTCATGATTAAGTGTATAAGATCTGATAATGCCAAAGAGCTGTGTGAAGGTGATATTAAGAAATTGTGTCAACAACATGGAATTTTGAGCCAAACAAGCTGCAGTCATACCCCACAGCAGAATGGGGTGGTTGAAAGGAAACACAAACATTTGTTGGAAACTGCTAGAGCCTTATACATTCAATCAAAAGTGCCTGACAGGTTTTGGGGAGATTGTGTTCTCTGTGCAGCTTACTTGATTAACAGAATGCCATTGAAAGCTATAGATCTCAATACACCTTATTACAGAATGTATGGGAAGCTACCTAATCTGGATCACTTGAGAACTTTTGGTTGTTTGTGCTATGTTTCCACCTCTAAGGTTGGAAGAACAAAGATGGATTACAGGGCCACACCCTGTGTTTTTCTTGGATATTCCACAACACAAAAGGGTTACAAGGTTCTTGAAGTTGATACCAATAAACAGTTTGTTACCAGAGACATTAAATTTCATGAAAGGCATTTTCCCTTCCACCTTTACCATAAACACAAAACACCACTCTCAAACTATACCAATGCCATTTATCTTCCTGCCATTTCTTCTCCCCCAACTTTTGATACACCAGACTTCACTACACCAGAAACCACTTTTCCATCCAATGACACACTTTCAAATTCTCCTCTCATCCCAGATTCTCCCATTTCTCCATCACCCAACTCTTCACTTGATTCCATCTCTCTTTCTGACTCCATTCATGACAATAATCCAGTTCATGACACTATTGTTAATACACCAGACCAGACACATGAATCATTTCCAGTCAGACAATCTTCTAGATCTCATAAACCACCATCCTACTTAAAAGATTATAAGTGCTACACAGCTGAAGGTACAGAAAACACACAGCATCCAAGTTACTGGTGTAACTTAGTTTCATATGAGGCCTTTCCTACTGAGTTTCAAGCTTTCTTATCACTATCATGTGACATAGTTGAACCTCTAAACTATTCTGAAGCTGCAAAGCAACAGTTGTGGGTGGAAGCTATGAGAAAAGAGTTGCAAGCTTTGGATGACAACTTCACCTGGGAATTGGTAGAATTGCCTAAAGGAAAGAAACCAATAGGATGCAAATGGGTGTTCAAGGTTAAGTTAAAGTCTACAGGTGAACTAGAAAGGTGCAAAGCAAGGTTAGTGGCAAAAGGGTTCAATCAAAAGTATGGCATTGACTATGAAGAAGCCTTTAGTCCAGTTGTCAAAATGAGCACTATAAGGTGTTTGATTGCAGTTGCAGCAAGCAAAAACTGGCCTTTGTTTCAACTGGATGTAAACAATGCATTTCTGTATGGTGATTTAAAGGAAGAAGTGTACATGAATGTACCAGAAGGTGTTCCTAATCCACAAACAACAAGGTTTGCAAATTGGTCAAATTCATATATGGATTGAAGCAGGCATCCAGACAGTGGCATGAAAAGTTAATGACAGCACTTCAGAGCCAAGGTTCATTCAGTCTAAGTTTGACTACAGTTTATTTATTCACAGAGATAACACAAATATCAACATTGCAGCAGTATATGTTGATGATGTGATCCTCACTGGAACAGATTCCAGTAGACTTGAAGCCTTAAAGGTGTTTCTACATAAAGAATTCAGTATAAAAGATTTAGGGCACCTAAATTATTTTCTTGGGATTGAAGTTGGATACACAGAAGAATGAATCATACTAAGTCAGAAGAAGTTCACAAGAGAACTCATCAAAAACTGTGATTTTGATGTCTCCAAAAGGGTTGTTACTCCTCTACCTTTGAATATAAAGCTGACTAACTTTGATGGAGCACCTTATCATGATATAGAGAAATACAGGTCATTGGTTGGAAAGTTAAACTTTTTAACTCACACCAGACCAGACTTGTCATACACAGTACAGACACTCAGTCAGTTTCTTCATTCCCCTAGATTACCTCATGTTGAGGCTCTACACCACACCTTGAAATATCTAGCACATACAGAAGGGCAAGGTGTTCTCTTAAAGGCAACAAACAACATCAGTTTACAGGCATTTTCAGATTCTGACTGGGCTTCATGTCCAGATTCCAGAAGATCAATAACTGGCTATGTCTTACTACTTGGTGGCTCACCTATCTCTTGGAAATCTAAGAAACAGAATACAGTTTCTAAATCATCAACAGAAGCTGAATATAGAGCAATGGCTGCAGCAGCTGCAGAGGTAACTTGGATTGTCAACCTTCTGTCAGACCTTGGGATAAGTGGACTAAAGCCTATCACCCTACATTGTGACAATCAGTCGGCTCTACACATAGCCAAGAACCCTGTGTTCCATGAAAGAACAAAACATATTGAAATATATTGCCACTTCACACGAGACAAGGTTCTAGAAGGGCTATTGCAATTAACTTATCTACCTACTCAACAACAATTAGCAGATGTCTTCACAAAGCCACTACCATCTGCACAATTTCAGAAGCTTCTATCCAAGATGGGAGTATCTATGACTCCATCTTGAGGGGGACTGTTAGCATTATAGATTGTAATCTAGCTTATGCATTGTAATGATCAATAAGATGATCAAATAACAAGACTGCCTTGCTGTTATTCGAGCTGATGAGTCAGCACCTATGCTAACTGATTCTTCAAGAATCAGTTACTTGTAATAACTGATTGTAACAAACAGAAGATTCTAGACTTCTGCTTTCCTATATAAGCTGTAATATGCTGTTTAATTAATACAATTACAAATTCCTATTTCCTGAAATCCTAGATCTAACACACAATCATGGGAAAAGTATGGCACACAATAACCATATGGGCTTGGGATCGTGTTTGGGCCATTCTTTTAAATTTTTGGCACCATGGGAAGCTAGATGGCTTAAAGTGAGTTGATTCTATTCAGGTTCAAAGCACACGGACTTGGCACTAGGCACGACCCACAAGTCCCGAACGATCATTAATTATAATATAAATGTCGATTAACCTAGTTGGTTAAGGTTTGAGAGGTGATAACAATGACATGAAACTAAATCCGATCCCGTCTGCATTATTATTATTATTATTATTATTATTATTATTATTATTATTATTATTATTATTATTATTATTATTATTATTATTATTATTACCTAGTGGATTGTGGGCCTTGTGGCTGGATCTTTCTACACAACGTAAAAAGAATGAAATAAAAAAGTGTTGACAAATGACAAGTGAGAGTTTGAAGAGCACTTTGACGGGCGCAAGTGCGCAACAACGTAAGTTTTAGACAATGCATTATTCAAACTACTTATGTTTTCAAACTTGTATTACTCCACTATTTTAACGACCTATTAATTACAACTAAGAACTACAGTATATTTGTTAGTTTCCACTAAATAAGATCATAAAAAAGTCAGTAACGGACTCACCAAACTATTGGTTGATTATTATTGTTATCGTTGTTTTTTGCTAAGTTTTTCGGTCACCTATCTTAGTCTTTGTTTTGCAATTATTAATTTCCTCGTTTTATGAAACACTATTGTGTAACCATTTGTTAGTTCGATTCAAGTCTAACTATATAGGTTAGTTTCAACGAGATTGTATAATAGAGAGTTACTATTAACATAATATAATTGCACTTTGAAGCATAAATTATTAATTAATCCCTTGTGCATGAAGATTTTGTTTCTAATAATGGGTTGTGCTTTTCATTTCAAATCTTACCACACTTTTCATGTTATTGTCTAAAGATGCTAATGATAAATATTATCTTTTGACAGACATTGTTACAAATTCAAGGGAGTGTCACTCCCTCGAGGGCGGAATTGGGGGTGCTAAGTGCCAACAGATCCATGCACATAGACCACGACACTCTTGCGATTGAACAACTGATTAAATTGGATATTGAGACTAATTAAAATAACGTACACTCATACATATGGGTGAATACTTTCATTAATATAGACAATATTATATAGTACTATGTATGAAATAGACTCCAACAAAGGCTCAAATAGAAAATAATAACCAGGACAACAAATACAGTGAGTTTCTAGGGCGTAGTGACCCCGGACTCTCCTTATAATCACGTTGCTCCACTAGTCCCCAACGGGACTTCGGGACTAGGTTGTTTGTCGGAGACTTATTCAGTCCGGCCATATTCGATCTAAATATTACATCAACAAATTAATTCTCCATACATGCAATGCATGGATCAATAATAATTCGTACAACATAGTTATACAATAGAACCTTCTCACAATTAACTACTTAAAAACTACGCAACTAATATCTAGGGGGAGAGTTATAAGAAACTAAATTATGATTAGTTAGTTGAGACCTCGAAACACTTAATTAATGTGGTCCATGAAAATATTTACAGTCCTAGATTTGCATTTTGTCCAACTTAGCTAGCTTGTTGATGTTTGCCATGGTAGCTAGGTGCCTAACTGGCATGCATGTATTATATGTTTTTTTGGCCACTAGTTACTAAGTTTATGCATAATTTAATTTGCTAATATGAAACTTTCTGATGAAAGTTGCTAATTAATACCCTTCTTTCCTATTTTAAGCCTTACGTTTTTCATTTTTTTTCGTCACATTAATTTTCTATGAAGTTCTTATCCACTAAATATTATGTGTGAGAGTCTCACAAAAAGTCACATTGATAAAAAAAAAAAAAAAAAAAAAAGAGAGATAAGTACTTTATAAGGCTAAGGTATGGAGACTCCCCTTATTACCATATGATTTCAAGGTGGAACCTCCTTTGGATTTGCTAAGTGAATTCTCTCTCTTAAAAGTGAGCTTATCCCTCACACTCAACTCCAATCTCTAGACTCTGCCGCATCATCTTTCCACTATTTTTTACCTAAATTTTCATTATTTAAACTCATACAAGACTATTCCTATTTTTACACATTATCTCCAGACTTGCCTTATAATATTTTTATATATGCATATACCTATTTTTATGTGTCATAATTTGATTTGGCGATGAAAAAAAGTAGAGTCTTAAGTGAGTCTTGGATTTTCAAACTCATTTCCAGACTTGGTATAGTGTTTCATCACATTATCCCAATACTCAAACTCTAGACTCACCTCCAGACTCACCTTGAGACTTGGGATAAACTCACTCCTAACAACGAGTGCAAGTACTCCATACCCGTATTTAACATGCATTTTCTGATTTTCATTTAGCGGTAGCTTAGGAGCAATTTTCAGTGTACGCAACAATACTAAATTGAGAAAGAATCTAAATTTTTTTGTTTTCGCACCAAAGTCAATGTCAGTTAAGTTTTTACCTAATGATTTTGATTTTTCTTGTATGCTTCTCCATTTATAGAAAAGGATTATATGTACCTTTCATAATTTCACAAGGTTCATTGATTGATTTTACATTACCTTATTTTGGCTCATTCTACTAGGTCATTTCCATGAAGGTGTACCGTGTACATGCATGTTTCATACATTTCGGCTAAGGTAGCGGTAGGTTCTATAATTACAAGTTTTACAACCATTATTGGAAATTTTGGGCATGGTAGAAATGCTTTAAATTAAGGCTAGACAATACGAGAAGGTTAGACAATGCGAGAGAAAATCTTTCCTTTCGGTTGCTAAATATCGTATTTTGACCTATTCTTGATCTACTTTGATGAACATTAATTACGAGTTCTAGCTTATCATGTCAATATACTCCCTCCGTTCCAGATTAGTTGTTATATTTACCTTTGCATATAGTTTTAGGTGATAAGTGGTTGTTTGGTTATCAATTGTTATTTTATTGAAAAAACAGATGTGATAGGAGTTAGTGGGGTATTTTTTTAATTGAACGAGAGAGGGTGTGGGGACAAAAAAAAAGTTTAGTGGAAAGAAAGAGACAATATAATAATTGTGGGGTCAATCCTAATTTAGAAGTGTAACAACTAATCTGGGATCGAACAAAAAAGGAAAGTGTAACAACTAATCTGGAACGGAGGAAGTATCATATACTTCGTTTAAACCGAATCGGTTCAAACCAAATTCAATCGAAGGCCGAATCAGATACTCTTAGCCAGATCAAATTTGGCCAATGATCGAGCCTATTAGTAAAACTGAACCCAACCTAAAGACGCGTATACCTCTAATTAAATTGCAAGGTTTTTTTTTTTTGCTAGAATCATATCTGTTTAAACAAAATAATACGTTTTTTTAGTGCGATTGAGCAACAACGACAATACACACTACAAAAAATTGTATCTTTAATGACAACCTAATAACAACGGGTCAAAAATTCCGTCGCAAAAGCCTTTTGTGACGGGGCTAACAACCAAACAAAGACAGGAACAATCATCGCAAATGTCTTTTACGATGCGTTAACGACGAGATTTTTCGTTAACGATGACCCCCTTTTATGACGGGTTCGCGACAGGATATTCCGTCGTCAATTAACGATTATTGGCCTTTAGCGACAAGATTTTCCGTCATTAATGGTATAATTTCTTGTAGTGACAAATGGAGGAAAATAATTCATTTCAACACGTGATTGAATGAAAAACTAATTACTCCGTAGTAACCCGCTAATTAAACACAAAAGTTGCGTGCACGAGCTAAGCGATTCGGATGATCCACCGCGCGAAACGAACTAAAAATAAATAACAATTAGACTCTGAAACGTGTCATATCAGAGACAATATATATAATCCCCAAAAACTAATCTTCTCAAAGCTCGTAACTAAATTAATTAAGCAGATCGATCAATTTTTTATATATATATTTTTTATATTTTATGTTATGGATGAATCAGAAGAACAATGCAAGTTATTAATAGGACAGGGGACTTGAACAAGTTAGATATGACCAATCGTGCACAAGCCTTTAATTTAAGCCACTATGTAAAGACATTATCAATAGATCAATCAAATAACCCAAATTCTATAATGTAGACATGTTACTTTGTTTTATAATTTTAGATGAGGTACTTTTTTAGTTTAGGTATGTTACTTTTTTGTATATATATATAATTTTAGAGGAGGTATTTTTTTAGTTTAGGTATGTTACTTCTATAGTTTAGATTTTTACTTTTTTTTTTTTAGTTTTAGGGGAGGTACACTATTGGTTTCGCGCTCGTCACATCATCAAGTTGATGGTGTGACTGGTCTCACAGGAGACGCGCTGATCAAATAAATACATAAAATAATAATATATTCCAAGTTGTTTGAAGAAAATGGCAAGGATTATTACTATTGAATTCATGGACAGACTACCTAATTAGAGGGAAAATCCATAATGTTAGTGTAATTATTATTAATTTGTTCTTCCACCAAAATCCCACTCACTGGCTGGCTGTTAACTAAATTCTAGATACAAAACTTTTGTTGAGGTTCACCAATCACCACTCCAACCAATTAATTGTGTTGTTGCTATCTTTAGCTAATCACTCTAGTATGGATCATCACGTTTACGCATAAGGTCGATCGTCAATTTAAGTGCTTGTTCGAATCTTTACCGTACAACCAATTATACCACGGCTATTTTCGGACACGTGTGTACTTATACGATTCAAAGAACTAGCCTTATTGGATCTAGCACAATAATCCGGAGCCTATTAGACTTCAAATAATTATCTTTCATGGATTCAAATCGTGAATCGGATCTCGATCAAGTGCGGCCTGGAGAGCTAGCTCTCTGGAGTCTCAACAAATGTTATTGAGTTCCAAGGATCAAACCCTAGGCCTCTAGGTAAATAAAAACAACACCCAACTTAATTATTAGTGTGGTTATTGCTAGTTGATCCAAATATATATGTATGTTTTACGCAAGTTGTGGTCTAATTAAGTTTAGAGTTATTAAGCATTAAATTGACTTGATGTTGAATTTTTGTGAATTCAAGAAGGACAAGCATTCAATCAACAAATTACTACTCCGTATGTACTCTTGTATTAGCACGTGATTTCTACAAAATTAAAAATCTAGTAAAAATAATTAGTAGATGATACATAACATTTTAAACGATGTTAGACAATTAAAACGTTGGTAGTTGTTTAAGGAAAAATATCATATAGGTGTAGATTGTTGTTTTGTTTCAATTTTGTTTTATCATATAGCTTGCTTAAAATACGCTTATCGCTGTTATGAATCATATTGGTGTGTTAGTTGAGTTTTATGAAGATAATATTTTTCTTGATATTATGTGTCATCATATATTTACATGTATTGATTGTTAAAATTATGAATTTTCATAACTATATTTTGATGATTAATAAGTTAGTATAAATTTACTCTCTTTCCCCTCTCTTACCACCGGCCCGAAGATTTCAGTCACTTTTCCCTTTTATCCTCTACTTTCATGGCCACCTTCACCGTCATTGACAATCATTGACCAACATCTTGACCGTCCACCATCGCTCGATTTAACCACGTCAACCACCAAAATCACCCACCTTTAAAACCTTCCATCCAAAACCACCTGCCGCATTCACTCAACCACCAAGAAAATCTACCTAACCACCAAGAAATTCTTCCGTACGCCGACGAAAATCTCTCACCCAACCCAACCATCCTCTATAACTCCCACCTCCTCACCACTGGATCGGAAAAAGTTGCCCCACCCACGGCCCAAGAAACTACCCCTTAAAACCAACCTAGCTTATAATTAAATCCACATCCACCACAAAATCACCCACCCACCATCCTCCCTAAAAACTCATGCAGAATCGCGAATTTTGGTTGGGAATAGTTAAATTCGACTTTGAAAACTCTGAGCTTTCATATCCGAACTTGATTCCTAAAAATAACATTTGTAAGAGGGGGATGAGATGACGGCGCTAAGAGAGCAAGAGGAGGTCGCCAAATCTAAAAGGGAAGAAGTAGTCGTGGGAGCTAAGAGATGAGAGGTTTCCAGTTTTGAGAGAGAAAGAGGGAGCAAGCTAAGGACGTGATGATGTCAAAATGAATCGAAAAATAATTATTATAGTAAAAGAGTATGTTTTGCTTTTCATTCCCCTTCTTTCCTTTTCTTGATGTCATTTCCTTTTCTCTTTGCAAATCATATGCTCCCTATTCCTTAAGAAACTAAATGGGAAATAAAATCATAGTTTATAATGTTTTCTTATTAAAAAGGGTAATAAGAAAGTATAAACGAAAAAAAAAACATGCTCATTGAAATCTTATTTGATTTGTATCATCAATGTATATTTTAAAAATATAAACTTTTAATTTTTTTTATAACACCTCATATATATTAATAGAATCAAATTGTAATAATGTAGCTAATTGTACGGATAAAAAGACCTTTATTAATTATATAGCGCACTATACATGGATAAAAAGACCTTTATTAATTATAGACCTTTATTCACGTGCAATATACCATAATCAGCGCGTCTCCTGTGAGACCAGTCACACCATCAACTTGATGGTGTGACGAGCGCGAAACCAATAGCGTACCTCCCCTAAAACTATGTATAAAAAAAAAATAACAGATCTAAACTATAGAAGTAACATACCTAAACTAAAAAAGTACCTCCTCTAAAATTATATATAAAAAAAGTAACATGTTTAAACTATAGAAGTAACATACCTAAACTAAAAATGTACCTCCCCTAAAACTATTCCGTATAAAAAAAAGTAACATGTCTAAACTATAGAAGTAACATACCTAAACTAAAAAAGTACCTCATCTAAAATTATAAAAAAAGTAACATGTCTAAACTATAGAAGTAACATACCTAAACTAAGAAGGTATCTCCCCTAAAACTACTCCGTATAAAAAAAGAAACATGTATAAACTATAGAAGTAACATACCTAAATTAAAAAAAGTACCTCCTCTAAAATTATATAAAAAAAAGTAACATGTCTAAACTATAGAAGTACCATACCTAAATTCGCAAGTGTGAACTGGTCTCACCATCAGTTGATGGTGAGGACAGTCTCATATAAGAATTTAGGTACCATAATAATGCTTTTTCAAATGACATAAATTGAATATTGATGATGTGTTTATATTATTACTTATCTTTTTCAAGTAACATAAATTTGAATATTGATAAAGTAATTATAGAGGTTGTAATATTGTTACCTGACCATTTTCTTTTGTGGGGGAGGGGGGTGGGTGGGTTTGAATTTTATTGTTATCCTAGTTTTTTTTTCAATAATCTGTATGAGTTAAAAATTGTAAAGTTAAAAATTTGAATGAAGTTTTCTATTGCAAAATAAAACCATTATATAGCAAATTAATATTTAATAATAAAAAAAAAGTGATTCTACATTTTTTAAATTTACCCAATTTATTTTAACAGTTTTGAAAATTTTATTTGAAAATAGTCAAACGTTATTTTTTTGTTATTTAAGTTTCCTCTATTAATTTTAGATTGAAGTAAATATTCCATCTTTTAATTATAGAGTGTTTCCATAACTTGTGAGATTTTTTTTTCCAATTAAATATATTGATTATTTAATATATTGAATTTTCTTTTTAAGCCGGCGCATGAGAGATGGGATCGGAGTTGGGTGTTTGGAGGCCTTACACATATTTCCTGTGATTAAATTATAACGAGATTAATGATATATGCAGCCCTTAGAGATGCAAATAAGCATTCAACACATCAATACCTAGTAGTATTTAAAAAATATAACCATCATCATTTGAATGACACATAAGCAACACCATCTTGAAGACACGTGTCCAAACCTTATTAATATTTCTATTTATTTTTTGTTATAAAAAATATTGGTTATTCATTATTCCACTTTATTGCCATTAGTTTTCACGTAGTAGACTACTAATCCCCGTCTCTTTAATTTATTAGAAATGTACTCCATCCCTCCCATATTTATAGCCCCGTTGACTAAAAACACGGATTTTAAGAAAAATTGAATATAATACAAAATTGGAATATAGTACATTGATAATTGATTTGTATGAGAAAGTGGAATATAGTACATAGAAAAGGGAATATAGTACATGAAGAATTGAAATATAATGGGGAAGTTTTGTTGGGTTTTCAATGCATTTTAAATTAATATAGTACATGGAAAAGTGGAAAACTTAATGATCAAAAATAGAAACATGACTATAATTTTGGGACTCTCAAAATAGAAATAGAACTATAAAAATGGGACGGAGGTAGTACCAAAAATTAGAAGTAATACTAAACTTGATTATGCTTAAACTACTGTCCCCTACTTTATCTTCCTCATTATTCACCTTCCCATTAACTCTCTAACCTTAATTCTATCCCCAAATCTTCTACCCTTCTCATGTAGCATTCATTCAAAATTAAACCTCCCATGCATTAATAGACTTTTTGACTGGTCCATTTTAAAACGGTAGGAGATTATTATAGGGTGTTTTAATTCAACATTTCGATTGTTTATTTTCATGCATGCAATTCAAGTTGTAGTATCACCTCCCCCCCCCCCCATCTCTTTCTCTCTCTCTCTCTAAGCACATTGTTCTTGATTTTTCTAAATTTTTGGACGCTCAAAATAAAAACAGGACTATAGAAATGAAATAGAGGGAGTATCAAAAATTAGGATCGATCCTCAACTTGATTATTCCTAAACAACCGTCCCCTACTTCATCTTCTCCGTTCTTCATCTTCCCATTAACTCTCCAACCTTAATTATTTTCAATGTTAATTTAATTCGATCCCCAAATCTTCTCTCATTCTCCTATAGCGTTCATTCAAAATTTAACCTCCAACTAATAGAATTTTTTACTCATCTTTTTTGAAACGCTAGGACGTTATAGGGTGTTTTAATTCAATATTTCGATTGTTTATTTTCATGCATGCAATTCAAGTTGTAGTAACACCTCCCCCCCCCCCCCCCCCTCTCTCTCTCTAACCACGTTGTTCTTGATTTTTATTAAGCATATTGGAAGTATGTTGTTTATTTGTCTTGCTTAATTAGTTGTAATTCATTTTGCAGAGAAGGAGAATCTTATAATGTATGGTCTCCATGCAAATGATTAAAGGTAGGTAAATCGTCATCAACATTTTGAGACTTTTAGGTGAGTTTTATTTGGTTATTTTTGTTCTTAGAGAACTTACAATTAGTTTTAGTTCTCCAATAAGAAAAGTTTTGTCAATATAGTTCAATAGTTAGAATTTGTAAAGTCTTTCCCTTAATTGGATATCATGAGTATAGTCGTACATTGTAACAGCTTTGTTTGATTTTTGTACAAATAATATGTTATTAGTGGCAATAGGTGATTTAAAGTGGATCTATTTTTTCAGGGGAGATGTACATAAGTAGAAAAATATAATGATTAAAAAGACAAGACTTCATAGGTCGTAAAGTTTTATTATTGTCATTTGGTTTAAACACCTTCTAACACCTTCTTAAAAGCAACATAATTTCTAAACTCCATTACACTACCAACATATAATCTGCCTGTTCATCGAACGGGCCCAAAAACTAGTTTCTTAAATTAGAATTAATTTAGGAATGAATGCTACAATCACAAGTTGATCAGTGTAATTAATTTTTGTTATTATAAATTAATGTTTCCATTTTTAGCTTCTTATATGTAGCCATCCTTAAAATTGCATATATCATTTTTCATTTATATATTTTAAATTTATTTTACAATTATGACGGGCATATTTTGAACACAACAAGAATTTGTATATGTAACGACAACCTAATTACGACGGGTCAAAAATCCCGTCGCAAAAGCCTTTTGCGACGGGGCTAACAACCAAACAAAGACGGGAACAACCGTCGCAAATGTCTTTTATGACGGGTTAACGACGGAATTTTCCATTAACGGCGGCATTTTTTTATGACGGGTTCGCAACAGGAAATTCCGTCATTAATCAACGATTATTGGCCTTTAGGGACGGGATTTTCCATCGTTAATGGTACGAATTTTTGTAGTGGAAATAGCTAGGGTACGGTGTACATTAATTAATGTTGCACATTGCATATAATCGTATGTATTTTTAGAGATTCTTTTGCATTCGGTATACAAGATTCAATTGTGAGCATGTAATTGTCCATATATATAAAATATATATACCAATTGATTTTACCATATATCTTAGATCGTACATGTTTGCATATGAGCATTGTAACAGTTCAAATGAGTTTTCACACAGATAAATTATCATATGTGTTACCTAAACACAAATCGACGAAAAGAGAAGACAAATGGATGTATTAATACGTAATTGTACAAGTATGACGGTTTACCGAAGCTGTTAGGATTAGTGACAACTAATTCCGGACAATAGAGCTAAGAAAGTAAGGAATATGAGATTTGATCGTCCGATAGAGACTTTGTAACTAGTGATGGCTAATAATGTGTGGGGCGTTGAACAACTTATGAGAAGTTGACTAGTATATATTCCTTGGCAAGCTAGCATGCTTATTTGTGTCACATATTATATTAACCATTAAGGAATTTCCAGCTTATTTATGTTAATTAAAAAATTACATTAATTAGTAAAGTCAATACCGAAGAACCAATTGAGATTGACATGAGTGGTTAAAGGCCTCTTGCTCCTTAACCAAGGCCTCGGGTTCGAGCCTTGGGAATGGAAAAAATCTCAACTGGGAGGGATGCTGCCCATCGAGGTACTCATGCAAACTCCCGCGGAAAATTAGTCCACTTGTCGAAGGCGGTGGGAACTCCTCGTAGTAGAACCAAAAAAAAAAAAAATACCGAAGAAAAGGTTTCTAATGAAGAAAAGAATAAGTTTAAGTGTTTAACTCAAATGTACAGAAAACAATTACATAGTTGAATTTTGGAGAAAAGAAAAAGAAAAATAGGTAGCAAAAGACTTTATTGTTCAACAATCTAGAAAGTTGAAGCCTTTTATGCGACGATGTTGTTACTTGTTTGCCTTTTCTTCCTCTTCCTCTTCCTCTTCCGTCTCCAATTTCCACTACCAGGCCAGGAATTCAATTTAAGTGTCTTAATCCGCGTATTTGGTTTTAATTAGGTTTAGATGTTAGACCTGTTCATCGAGTAAGTCGGTTCAGGTTTGGATTAAATCGGATCACTAACGTTGTTCTTTTAAGGATATAACCTTTTGTTGTTTGGATTAAGTGGCTCTTTTATCACAAAAATAGTATTTATAAAAAGTTCGACTAATAATTTTGTTTTCAAATACTTGTAAATGAGAATCAAATGGTTAGATTTCTAGAACAACTTTTAGCTAAAGAGCCGGAAAAGATTTAGTGGGATTGCTATCACGTCCATATGCAATGTGTTATTGAACATCATAGACAACTAGCTTAATTGATAAAATCGAATATGACCGAGTATTCGAGCGAGTAATTTTTTGTTAGTAAAGTTTATAGAACTTATAATTATTTTTTTGCCTATGTCAAAAAAAAGAATATATATAAATATATATATATATATATATATATATATATATATATATATATATATATATATATATATATATATATATATATATATAATTAATTTTTACATCATTTTCTTTTGTAGGTCGCTGGATTTGTATTCTACACCTTTTTTATTTTGCGTATATACCAATTCAAGGGAGCTTCACGTACACTAGTGTATGGTACATGATTTGATTTGTACGTACCATGAATAATCTCGTAGGTCGTTGGTTTCGATGAATCAAAATTAAAATCTTTAAGTTATGTAATTAGGAGATGAATGATTACTCAATAATTATTTATGCATTAAATGTATCCTCTTTTGTGAAGGAACTGAGGAATTCCTATTATTGTACTCCCGTACTTCATCTGTGCCATTATTGAAAATGAAATCATCCTATAATAATAAAACATATAGATTTATAATGTGTCCCTCATATTTCGCTATCCCAAACTTTATTTTTTGTACGAAGTAGTCCCACACAATTTACATTGTAACAATAATGAATCAACGTTTATTAGTGTCTATGACGTTTAAGAAAAACGAACTAATAAGGTCTTGGCCTTTTGGTTAAAATTGAAGGTTTGTGTACAATACGTCTCAGGTTCGATTTCCCGTTCCCAATTTATAGCTTAATTATATTATGCTCGTGGCTCATTCGCAGAACAAAAAAACGAGAAAAATGACCATACAGAACTGGGACATTCACATGTAAACCCATGACCTACCTACATATTTTCGTATTTTGAGAATGGGTGGGGGTGGGGAGGGGGAGGAGGAGGAGGATCAGGAAATCCATTCCTATGAACCGCGTGCATCTATTCGAAATAGACCCATGACCTTAAAATCATAATGAGAAATCCTTACTAACTACTTACTTCCTCCGTCCCTAAAAGTTTGCACTATTGTGATTTTTTAGGTCAAACTTTAAAAACTTTGACCGTGAATTCTCATTAGCTCACAAATAATAATATAGTCACGTGGAGTCTTGTTAGATTTGTTTCAATTAAATATCAACTTTATACGCGTGTATAATTAAATTAGAGATGTTTACATCTTAAGTCGTGTCTTAAAAACCTTAAAAAAATAAATATAGCAATTTTTTAGGGACAGATGACTTATCATTTGCTAGAAACCATTTCTATAAAGGGAGAAATGGTATGTGGATTAGCTAGAGGATTAATTAATTGGCAGCTTCTTTAAGCTGTAATCATTTCCTTTGCTTAATTGGAAACATATTGCATTATGATTTGGCTAATCCATAAATCACTCTGTAACACGTACTGTTCTCATTCTATACCTGAAACACGAAAATAACACTACAAAAATTAAATTGTACAATTAACGACGGGAAATCCCTTCGCAAAAAATCAATAATAGTTGATTAATGACGGGATTTCCTGTCGCGAACCAGTCATAAAAGGGGCCCATCATTAATGAAAAATCTCGTCGTTAACCCGTCGTAAAAGAAATTTGCGACGGTTATTTCCGTCTTTGTTTTATGTTAGTCCCGTCGCGAAAGGCTTTTACGACGAGATTTTTAACCCGTCATAATTATGTTGCCGTTAAAGATACAAATTCTTTTAGTGTAAAATTTGGCACACCTCATTTGAGAAGAGCATAATTTCATGTGCTCTCACAACGATATGTTCAAATTACTCCCCCGAAACACCCATCATCCATGCATACATATTTTGAGATAGGACGGAAAAAAAAAGAACCTTTTTCAATATATAGCAAAAGCATAACCTAAAAAGTGAGAAATTTCCTAAAAATTTACCAATGTAGCGGGTTAGACTTTATTATGCAAATTATACAAATCCAAAAGACAATAATCAATTCATGTGAAAAATAGGAGGATACTTGCAAAGCAAGAATTCCTCAAAATCAACTCTTTTATTTAATTTCTTTTTTGGTTTATTTTTTTTTTGTGTGTGTTGTTGCCTTGTTGACAGGCCAGTGGGTGCACCAAACACCATCTTTAGAAGAGTTGAACATCATAGTAGTAAAAAAGATCCTTAAGCTGACATTTTCTTGGCTGATTTAATTACACTCAACCTAATCTGCCAACCTCAAAACCACCTTCCTCTCTATCTATTCTCCTCACTATATATATAGTATATATACAATCCCACCCCCCTTACTTCTCCTCTTATCTCACGCTTCCCCATTTCTTCTCAACCTACATTCTTACAGTTGAGAAACCAACCTCATTTCATTAACGACGACACGTACCATACCGCGACAGCTAGAGTTAAGCCAACATGAATTTCACTCCTAGCAAGAACCAAACAACTATGGTTTCCTACATGCTAGGACTTGTGTTTTTTGTCACTTTCGCGTTCTCTTTGGCTTCTGCCAATGTTCAATACCATGACTTTGTTGTAAGTTTGAAGCTAATATATCATCCTTATTTTCAAAAAGTTCGAAGAGTTTATAAATTATAAGTTGCATGGTTAAATGTATGTGTAGGTACAAGCAACACCAGTGAAGAGGCTGTGCAATACTTTGAACGCTATTACAGTAAATGGGCAGTACCCTGGACCGACGTTGGAGGTTTACGAGGGTGACACACTTGTTGTCAATGTTGTTAACAGAGCTAAATACAACGTTACCATTCACTGGTAAAAATACACATACTACGTACATGCAAATATGCATAAAAGAACATATCATATAGTATAGTTTCCTATTCAGTAGGGTCCCTTCTTCTTACCTATTAAAAAAATGTTATTTATCTGTGTTGTTTTCCTAGGCACGGAGTGCGACAGATGAGGACAGGGTGGGCGGATGGGCCAGAGTTTGTGACACAATGCCCTATCCGGCCCGGAGGAAGCTACACGTACCGGTTCACAATCAGAGGACAAGAAGGGACTCTATGGTGGCATGCTCATAGCTCATGGCTAAGGGCTACTGTCTATGGAGCTATAATTATTCGTCCTAGGGAAGGAACTCCTTACCCTTTCCCTAAGCCTAACCGCGAAACACCAGTTATTCTTGGTAATTAAAGACGACCTTGTTATAAAAAAATTCTTACAAATTTTGAACATTATGGTACGTAAAAATAAAGTACATGTAGTAATTAATAGAATGAGTTTGTTGTTGATCTTAATGATAAAACAGGTGAGTGGTGGAACCGTGATCCCGTTTCTGTGATTAGGCAAGCCACTAGGACCGGAGCTGCCCCGAACGTATCCGATGCCTACACCATCAACGGCCAACCCGGTGATCTCTACAACTGTTCTAGGAAAGGTTTGTATTATCACTACTATGTTTCGGAAAAGACGCATCATTTCTAAAGCTAGTACAGTAGTACGGAGTATTAAGTTTTCCAAAACCACTTTAATTTCAGGAGGGAAGACTGTCTATTATTTGTGCTTTAATCAAATCAATCTTTTCTTCAAGTAATTCTCACAAGTCAAAACTTTAAAATAGATTATTATGAAGAAAGTCCTTGATAAGAAAAGGTCAACTTTTTTTATGGTTCTTTTGATCAACCAAAAAGGCAAAAAAAAGAACATTATTTCCTCTGATTTTCCCCTGTTTCTTCAACAATCAACTAACCACATCTCAACCATCCACAGACACTGTTGTCGTCCCCATCGACATAGGCGAGACACATCTCCTACGAGTGATCAACGCGGCCTTAAACCAAGAGCTCTTCTTCTCAGTCGCGAACCATCCCTTTACCGTTGTAGGAGCCGATGCAGGCTACCTCAAGCCTTTCACAACCAATGTTATAATGCTTGGTCCAGGCCAAACTACAGACGTCCTAATCTCCGGAAACCAAGCACCAGGACGGTACTACATCGCTGCAAAACCTTACCAAAGCGCTCAAGGAGTTGCCTTTGACAACACCACCGCTACTGCCATTCTTGAGTACAAGTCACTAGCTTGTCCTCCTAAGGGAGTAGCCAAGCCTAACCCTGTGTTCCCACCCCTCCCGGCCTTCAACAGCACCGCTACTGTCACCGCCTTCACGAACAAGCTCCGTAGTCCAAGGAAGGTTCCAGTTCCCCTTGACATCGATGAGAATCTCTTCTTCACAGTGGGCCTAGGCCTTAACCAATGCCCACCAGGGTTTAGCAGTAGCCGATGTCAAGGCCCGAACGGGACTAGGTTTGCTGCTAGCATGAACAATGTCTCTTTTGTCCTTCCCTCAAACTGGTCCCTCTTGCAAGCTCACAAGCTTGGCATCCCAGGGGTGTTCACCACCGACTTCCCGGCCCAACCTCCATTGAAGTTCGACTACACCGGGAATGTAAGCCGTGCACTTTGGCAGCCTCAAACAGGCACTAAGCTCTACAAAATGAAGTATGGCTCTACAGTACAAATTGTGATCCAAGGTACCAACATAGTCACAGGGGAAAACCACCCTATGCACATTCATGGTTATGATTTCTACATCATTGCACAAGGATTTGGCAACTTCAATGCCAGAACTGATACCAAAAAGTTCAACCTTGTTGACCCTCCTATGAGGAACACTGTTGGTGTGCCTGTCAATGGATGGGCTGTCATCCGATTTGTCGCTGACAATCCAGGTACCTATTTTCTAGTTTCTGGTGTGGTCTGATCTGATTTTTCTGATTTTATCTGACATAATAAGCAATAAGAATAAGGTGAGGAGAACAAAGCCGTAATAGTTGATCTTATAAAATGTGATCTGACTGTTGATTTGGTTTGGTTAACTGCAGGAGTATGGTTAATGCATTGTCATTTGGATGTACACATTACATGGGGACTAGCAATGGCTTTCGTAGTCGAAGATGGAGTCGGAGAGCTGGAGAGTATAGAGACTCCGCCTGCAGATCTGCCAATATGCTAATGACGATCACACAAACACAGTATAAATTTGAAATAACATTCAAGTATAAAGATGGACAGATTTTTATTCATTGTTATTACTATTCTTCATTATTCGGAAAGTCGTTCATTACTTCTATTTTGTTGTAATTTTTGTTTCATTGTTGTTGTTTTTTGTAAAATTAGATAAGTCAGGAGGGTAAACGAGAAGAAGAACTGCAGTTGTCTACGCTGCAGAATCCATGGTAGAAGTTTAGCCTGACATATTTTGATGATTTATATTTTTGATCAGCTGTACTATAATTGAATTCAGTTACAAAGGAAATATTCAATTTTTGGAAATACATCATATTATGTTATACTCTCCTTGTTCTATTACTGAGATAAACACGTCAAACAAATTGATTTTGGAGCATTTTCGAGTTATGAGAATAGCTAGCTGTTAAAACATTGGGCCTGTTTGGTAACGGTCTTTTTTTTATATGCTCCTAGCTTGCATCGGAAAATAAAATGGCCAATATACATATTGGATAAGTGGCTTTTTTCTTTGCTAAAAAACAACTTTCCGCACAAACTCAAAAGCTAGTAAGAGTAGTTTTTTAGATTGGCCATTGACTTTTCATTTTAGTAATTACGAAGTATTTATCTCTATTTTGTAGGAAAGAGCTAGTAGCCAACATCCAATTACCAAACATAATTTTAGAAAATATAGAGTCAAGCAGCCAACATAAAACAGCGCGTCTCCTGTGGGACCAGTCACACCATCAACTTGATGGTGTGACGAGCACGAAACCAATAGCGTACCTCCCTAAAACTAAAAAAAAAGTAACAGATCTAAACTATAGAAGTAACATACCTAAACTAAAAAAGTACCTCCTCTAAAATTATATATAAAAAAAGTAACATGTCTAAACTATAGAAGTAACATAACTAAACTAAAAATGTACCTCCCCTAAAACTATTCCGTATAAAAAAAAAAGTAACATGTCTAAACTATAGAAGTAACACACCTAAACTAAAAAAGTACCTCATCTAAAATTATATAAAAAAAAAAGTAACATGTCTAAACTATAGAAATAACATACCTAAACTAAAAAAAATACATCCTCTAAAATTATTAAAAAACAGTAATATGTCTAAACTATAGAAGTAACATACCTAAACTAAGAAGGTATCTCCCCTAAAACTACTCCGTATAAAAAAAAGTAACATGTATAAACTATAGAAGTAACATACCTAAACTAAAAAAAGTACTTCCTCTCAAATTATATAAAAAAAAGTAACATGTCTAAACTATAGAAGTAACATACCTAAACTAAGAAGGTATCTCCCCTAAAACTACTCCTTATAAAAAAAAAGTAACATGTATAAACTATAAAAGTAACATACCTAAACTAAAAAAAAGTACCTCCTCTAAAATTATAAAAAAAAAAGTAACATGTCTAAACTATAGAAGTAACATACCTAAATTCGGAAGTGTGAACTGGTCTCACCATCAGTTGATGGTGAGGACAGTCTCATATAAGAATTTGTGAACATAAAAAGCTAACACAAATCGCCGGTCGAACAAGCCAAGTGAAAAAGCTACCGGCCAATTGCCAAACAGGGCCATTGTCAGCATTTTGCAAAATATGTCAATTGAGTAAAATGCATGTAGTTTCTAACTTTCTATCAGGTATTGATGAATGGTTCAGTGAAATTCAAGTTCTACAAAACTGTTATGTTTATCTATTTTAAAGTATGTACATTTCCTACAAACATATTCTCAGTATGATCATTGAAGTTAATTTATCATAAATCAGTTTCAGACAAATCTTGATTTTCTATCTTCTCTACCAACATACCTGCAATGTTGCATGACCAAAACAGAGGAATTTCCCCAGTGATGTTCATTACTAACAAATATTTCCCCAATAAGGCCTAACTCCGGTTTCTCACACAGAACAGACAATTCTTCTTCATCTGCATTGGTCTCACTATGGCGTCTCCCTACCATAACAAGGTCATAATTGTTATCAAAAGACCTAACCACATCAAGTGCTTGTAACCAATCATCCACATAAATCTCTTGGAACACATGAGGACGAGTCCTGCTAGTAAACCTCGTCTTAAACAAATTCACCCGTGTTTTATCCAACGCCTTGTCATCCTTATCCACATGTCGAAATTCATTAACCACAATCCGTATCAATGTGATGCTAACACGAGGATGTTTAGACATACGCGTTGCATATGCCAACGTCTCCCTATCATCTTCTCCACCGAAGAAAATGACTGCAACACGGTAGGAGAATTCATCCTGGCTACTCTTCTGCTTATTAGCCTTATCCCTATGAACCAAAATTCCAATAGTACAACGCATTTGTAACTGAAGCTTACGATTAAGCTCACTTGAGGCGGTTTTAGCTAGTTCACTATGGCTCTTATAGTTAAAAGGGACGATAACAAGAGGAATCATTTTCTCCTGAGCTAGAAAACGCATACCTTCAGGTATGCTCTTAAACGGTGTGATCATAGTCAAGAGTTGAAGGCTAACACCCTTTGAGTTTTCACTAAAACTGTTTAAGGCACTTGTTATGCGAACACAACCATTGTAATCACATATCCTTTGGTGCTGACCGTGAACCATTAGGACAGGCGCTGCTTGACCAACAAGCTCGGTTAAATGTACCACGTAAACACTAACAGGGTCAGACTCGGTTGGATGTGTTGCATTGAGCAAGGTAATGATTCCAGCAACCTCCTCTTCACTGTCAATACATGCAAGGATCTGCAGCTGTAGTTTAGGAACCTCTAACTCTGCTAGGAATGATAAGTCTAATCCTTCAACAGAATTACATGATATTACTGGACGCTTCTTGTGCAAATAGTATGCCAGTGGTGTTACAAATGCTGTCACAGCCAAACTATTTAACACAAGGTGAGAAGCTTGGTTGCTGTACATTGTCTGCATCAAATCAGCGCGATTTTCAGAATACTGCAGCATTCAATTACTTACAGAATACAACTAAGAAAAGAAAAAATCAGAACTGTAATTAGTAGGTGTGAACACAATAGAGTACCCTGTCAAAATTTCAAGAACTGGAACCTGTTGCAACAGGTTCCGATTCAGGGTACTCTGTCATTTTAAAAAATTTAATAAATTATATTAAATTATGGTTTGTGCTTTGATGGTTTTATAGTTTGTGCTTAAATTGTAATTTTATATTTATATTTTTCAGAAATTAGCTTGTATTCTTTCATATTTTGGGCATATGAGTCATTTTTATTGGTCCACAGTTCCCGATTTTAAGTACTCCATATTAGAATGGATGTGTACAGGGGATCTATCAGGGTATTCGTTCCAAAAATTGGAGAACTGGAACTTGTTGCAACATGTTCCCAATTTTGTTACTCGAAATCGGAACCTGTTGCAACAGCAGGTTCCCAATTTCGTTACTCAGAATTGGAACCTGCGAAACCAAATTTTCCTAACAGATTCCGGGTTCCGATTCAGGATACCCTAACTTTTGACTCATCCCTAGTTACTTATTAGCATACCTGACGAAGTGTATAACTCAAGAACAACATAGTGTTGAGCACCCCACTTGTATTCATGACTAAGCCAAGCGCCAAACCCAGCCTCGGCGTCAGACAATAATACGTTGCAGCAATCATAGTAACCAACGTCTTGATACAATATCCGATAATCAGAATCGCTTGGTAACCAAGATGAACCTTAACATTCTTAATACCATATACATCTGTCATATCACCAACAGCCAAATAGAAGAAAGGAAGAAAACAGTTCTTAATAAACATTTCACTCCTATCTTGAATTATTGTGCCAAGAGGAGGTCCACTTGGTATAACCAACCCAAGAAATGCAACACCTAAAACAGGAGATCCAGCAACAATATCACTTACAAAAGACATAATCAATGCTCCAAGTAATATACCAAGAACATAAACTTCTTTCACAGGTCCACCTTGAGGCATCCTTTTAATAAACCATCTTATAGCTGGTCTCAAAATAAGCATTATAAACCCTACAATCACACATAGTGGCATAACACCTCTGTAAAAACCGCGAATCCCAAACAAGTACGAGATCATTAGGTACATCCAGAAGCACCATGTCACGACCTCATTGGTCATGGACGAGGCCAGTGCAAGCTGCCCCATTTCCGTGGTAAGGAGGTTGAGTTCCTCCAGCATCGGAGCTAGGTTCGTGAACCACGTGGCGGAATGTTCTAGAGAGAATATGTAGACGAGGAAAGGGTTCTTGAATTTTAAGGGATGTAAAAGATCATTAAGGGAAGCTGTGACGAAGAATGAAGATGCAAGGGATGATAGCCCTATAACCCAGACTTTCTTTCCACTTCCTTTGAGCACACCAAAATTGGTTTTGACACTAATCAGGAATACATAATAGATTACACCAATGTAGGCTCCAACGTTGATAAATTGTACTTGGCCTGGCATATCTGTTACATTCTTGTACCCCTTGTATAATCTTCCTAGTACACTTGGTCCTAGGATTATTCCCGTCTGTAAAGCAATATGAATTCTTGTAAAGAGTCATACCACATCTACAATAATAATTAGCACAAAATTTGTACAACTACTACTACATTGTATAAGTTGGACATTATAAAGGATAACATCTCACTAGTTACAAAACACTCTCAAGAGTCAATGTCTCAGCCTAGTGGTAAAGATTGAAGGTTTATGTATGATATAAGTCATAAGTTTCGAATCCTCTTCCTCTGTTCATGATTTGTTATGCACTTAGAACAAACACTCTCAAGAAACAAAAACCAAAAACAAATAAAGCACGTACAGTTGTAAACTACTTGTATAAGAATAATTAGACAAATAATGTGTCTGATAGATAGACTCTGCAAAACTAACTCGTATCCTACCATGAATTCAATCACATGTTAATAATTTGACCATAACCGACCCGACCCACCTTGAAATAATTTGACCAAAACTAACTCGTATACTCGTATCCTACCCTTAAGAATAAATGATGTTTCAGCTTAGTGGTTAAGATTGAGTATATCACAAGTTTCAAATCCCCTCCCAATTCGTAATTTGTAATGTACTTAAAATAAACACTCTCGAGAAACAAAAACCAAACAAAAATAAAGCATGTGAAGTTGTAAACTACTTGTATAAAAACAATTAGGCAAATAATATGTCTGAAAATAGACTCTCCAAAACTAACTCGTACCTTGTCATAAAATTTGACCATAATCGAAATTGATCAGACCCGACCCACTCTAAAACTTACACGACTAATTTATCAATAATAAACTTATTGACAATGGATCCAAACATGACAGAAATTGTTCCAAAACCAAACCAAAGAACTAATCATACATAAAAAAGAATAAAAAAAGAAGAAATTCATACCAGTAAATTACAAACGAATTCAGTTTGTTTAAAAGGCTTGAGAAGACGAAGAAGAGATTGAGAGATGACAAAAAAGAGGGTTAATCGGATGATGGTAAAAGGAAGAACCCTATAAAAAACATCATCTCCATAAAAAATACCTCTCCTTAATGCAAATAAATGCATCAAATGATTCTCACATTGTTTTCTAAAAAGGAATTTCATATTATATGGGTCCATTTTTTTTTTCTTTTGTTAATATATGTATTTTTTTATGTTATGGAAGATGATTGAAGAATTACGAGAAATGGAAGAAATTTTGTAAAGGGTAGTGAGAAAAGGGAAATTATGGGAGTTAACATCCTTGGATTAATTATTTTAGTTTGAGAAATCGTAATTAAATGTTTGAAATATTGTTGAGGTAATAATGAATGTAAATTGTGTGAAATTAGATGTTTTACAAAGAAGAACACAAGGTTGAGAGATCCCAAATTTTAGATGCTTAATGTCCATTTTAGGAGGTAAATAAGGATTCTTGTTTTTATTCTATAAAGAGAGTTGAATCTAACGAATGTATAAAAGTTAAATAAAACTTCATTTTGTAATAAGGCCTAGTGAGTGGTTTAGGCGTATTTGATAGATGGCTTTCATTATATTTTTGGTTTTTACAATTTTAAATGGCATTTTACAACTTTTTTTTTACACCTTATGTGACAATCCTAGACACACCATACCAAGGGGTGTCAATTCGGACAAACGAATCGGATTCGGGTTAAAACGGATTTATTTGGCTGTCGGGTCGGATCCGGTTGGGTTGAAAATTTAACGGATCGACTCGGGTTCGTGTTGGTTGGCACGGGTTCATATCGGGTCGGGGTCATGTTAGTTCGTGTTAATATCGGGTCGGGTCATGTCGGGTTGGTTTGTATACGGGTTTAGTCGGGTCGGATTCATATCGTATCGGGTTTAAACGGGTAGGGTCAAATCGGGTCAGATATATTATAGTCGGGTCAGGTCAGGTCGGTTCGGATTGGACTCATTGGAGCACGTCGGGTTGTAAACGGGTTTAGCCGGGTTGTAACGGTTCATATAATATCAGGTCGGGTCCATATCGGGTCGGTTCGGGTCAATTCGGATACAAATTATAAACAATATCGTGTTATTACTAAAATCACAATTTTCAATACGTTTATATTATAATATGAATGTCTTAATTAAGAAAAAAAAGGGAGTTAACTAAATTTTAAAAGTGTTAATTTTAAGACAAGCGGAGTTAGTGAGTATATATTATATGACTTCGTTTTATCGTAGATAACGATAAACTAATGACTAATACGTAGTACAATTTATCACTTTGTATTCATAAAACATGCGTTTATTGATGAATTAATAACTAATAAGGTGGTAATTAATAATCGATAATGATGAACTAATACGTAATGAATTTGTAAAGTTTGTAAATAGAAGTTTAACGTATATTCGTATTGGTTTAAACAGCAACGAGACTAACGTGTTTAACAACGAAACTAGACAAACAATTTCAGTTGTTAATGAATTAAGTCGATTCAGTTAAAACAACATAGTTTTTCGATTAGTTCTTTGGTTATAACATATAATAAGATTATAACATATTGAATTAGATCAATAAAAGAGCAAGACTAATAAAATAATACAAATTCATAAGTTTTATGACATTGTCAAATATAACATTCTACATTTGATTACTTTAATAAGCTAATAACTGATACACAAATTTTTCAGAAAGGTCGATCTACGATAATATATTGTGTGGCGGCCTAAAATAGAAAGGTTATCCGCACCTGTTCTATTCTTTTAGTTACCCTTATTGATGTTATAAGTTTACCTTATTGTAGTTATAAGTTACCTTATTTCCAAGGCTATTAGCTAAAATGGTAGATCAATGTATAATATTGTACATGGTATGGGGCCAAACTCCACGTAGCCTACTACCTATATTACACTGGTGTATTGGTGTATATTTTCATGGTTGGTGTTGTATTGGTCATAGTTATAACTTGTAACAAGCATATCACTCTTGATTAGGGCACTTCATTGTTTATTGCCAGAGTCGCATTTTTTCAATGGTCAGGGTCACATTTATCCTTGAGTAAGGTAACTTTAGTCCTCGAATAAGGTCACTTATATCTTTGGTCTGGTTCACTTTTGTATTTGGATGTACAGTAAAATACCGTAGATCGGGTGCACAAAAGAATTTTTGTAACTGATAAATTGATGATCATAACTAATTTAAACTAGAACCTACGAAACTATACTATATAAGGATATATATAAATCTACAACGACAAAATCGTGTAATATATTATATAAGTATATAGCTTTGTGAGATTATAGATAAGTTTATATCCATATAATTCTACAAGACTATAACAATACAGTAATATAGCTCTATTGAAAATACATCCGATAAAGAACAATATGTTAAATAAGTTAGATTATAACATGTTTGGTTACTTACTCGGTTGATTAACAACTATTTGAATACTCGGTTGAACAACGCACATTGAATTATTTATCTGGTTTATAAAGGTTCAAGAAGTACAACTTACAAGTTAAATAAGCTTGAAATAGAACGGTTTGAATTAACAGGTTGTAAACAGATTTCGGATTGTAAACGGTTCGGGTTGAAATAGTTCGGGTTGTAAACGGTCTGGTTAAAAAGTCCGGGTTGAAACAGTTCGGTTTGTGAACGGATTTTTCCCGGGTTGAAACGGTTCGTATTGAAACAAATCGAGTCATTAACGATTTTCGGATCCATTCGGTTCGGGTAGAAACGGTTCGGGTTGCCAGATGGCGGTTTGTTATCGAGTATCGGATTAATCGGGTTAATATTTCGAGACGGTTTGGGTTCGGGTTGAACATTATCGGAACGGATCGGGTTTTGGGTTCCAACTCACGGTTATTTAAGGTTCGGTTTCTTAACGATCGGGTTAACCCGCCGAATTTAACGGTTCGGGTTGAGAATTGATAGCCCTGACCATACCACAATACTACCTACTTTGTACTATATACAGTAGTCATCACTATTATTATTGAAGTTAATTATCATAAATCATGTGTTTTCCAATAAATCATGATTTTCATTACTATTACTCCATCCGTATTTATTTAAGAGATACACTTGGCCGGACACGGGTATTAAGAAAAAATATTGAATGAAATAAAATAATAAAACAAGTTGGGTTGAGTAGATATTTTAATAAATAAAAACAAGTGGGGGCCATGTTATTTTAGGGAGTGGGGATGGGGTGGGGTGTAGATATATTATTTAATTAGATGGTGGAGTTGATAATTTACTAAAAAATGGCAAGTATATCTCTTAAATAAATACGGCCAGAAAAGACAAGTGTATCACTTAAATAAATACAGAGGTAGTATTATTGAAGTTAATTGTCATAAATCAGTTTCCAACAAGTCTTGTTAATCTTTACTACTCCAGTAGTCCAGTCCTTTTTTTTAAGGTAAAGTTTAGTGCATATCATTACTATTCCGTATTATTATTAAAGTGTCAATGTATTAAAGTGTCAATCTACTCCAGCCCGTATTATTTTTAAGGGTGTTGCTAAATGTAGAATTAATTTTCTTAACAAAAAATTGAAAATGACAAAAATAACCTCAAAATGTAAAAAAATAAGAACTGTCATCTTCCCACTTGATCTGTTAATGACGCTTATAAGTTGAAGAAAGAACGTTGTTAATGGCGGATGAAATCCTTGGATTTGGACTTTATCATCCCTGAAATCAACCATCATCATCATGTAGACCTAATAGTTTTTTGACAAATGAAATTCTTCGTATTCAGTAGAGATTTCTTAATTCGAAATTATAAACATAGATGAACAATTATTCCTCCTTAGTGATTTTAAGAAAAAAAAATTAACACAAATTTGTACTATAACTTAAAAAAACTAAGGTTTTCAATCTGGAATTATTTTTTAAAAGTATTAAAACAAGCAAAGACTATGTTGAATGAAAATTGAAGGTTTTGAGAGCCATGACCATCGCTTGTTTCAACTTTCAAGTAGCACAGACTGCACAGTGGGGGCCTGACAAGAGGTTAATTATCTTTTTTTTCTTTTTCATTTTTAGTCTCAGTACAAAAAACAGGGGAGTATATGATACTATATTTCATTTTTTTCAACTTTTAAAAAAATATAAAGGATAGTTATGACATTTCAAATTTTGCACAAAGAAATTAATTTTCTGCATTTAAAAACTGTGCAAAATAATTATTTGCCCAAAAGTTAGGTTGGAGTTGGATGATCGATCAATTTACCAATAAAGTCCCATTATATGCATTAATAATCTAACATGTGATTCTTGTTGTTTGTTGATCGACATGCAATTGGGTTAGGTTGCAACAATATGTTGTATGAGCATTCAATTTTAGTAGATTGCCATAATGATATATACTATCTCTGTTTTCTATTCACCTTATTTCCACTTATTTCATGAAAAATAAATTCTGTTAAGTTCAGATAAGATAAGTTCAGGAAAAGTTCATTGGGTCATTTAATCTTTCACACTTTTTCATTAGTACATTAATTTTTTCTCATTTTCCCAATATCAGAATTTGATAAAAGTGAAATTATTATTAAAAAAAAAAGTAATTTGTCTTATTTAAATAAAAAAATAGAGGAATCTTAATGTACATTAATAGTCATTAATAAACATATAAAAAGCCAAACGTAAAGAACAAAAAGAAACGGAGAGAGTAGTTGATTACAAATTTAAGTGTTTTTAATTTATTTTTATTTTAATCATTTATTACTCCCTCACTTATTTAAGGGATACACTTGCATTTTCCGGCCGTATTTACACTTGCCATTTTTAGTAACTTATCAACCCCATCATCTAATTAAATAATCTATCTACACCCCATCCCACCCCCAATCCCCTAAAATAACATGGTCCCCACTTGTTTTACTTATTAAAATATCTACTCAACTCCACTTGTTTTATTACTTTATTTCATTCCATTCTTTTTCTTTAATACCCGTGTCCGATCAAGTGTATCTCTTAAATAAATACGGAGGGAGTATGAAATAGACTAATTTAAAAAGTGTAAAGATCATTTTAAAGCGAAAGCAATAGTCTACTAGCTCGGTTATAAAAGGTGGATGACCAGAGCTAGCTTTAGTTTCATCTCATCTGCAAATCTGCAATACAATAAATAATAGTTTTAAAAAACAAATCAATAAAGATGACAAAGTTCCTCTTGTTCCTAATAACCTTTGCCATCGTTGCCATGGCATCATCCACTACTAATGCTGGCCGGATTGAATTTGGCGGGCAGCAGCAGCTCCCGATTTCTAACATCATGCTTCAAGAAATCGGCGAGAAACTTGAATATGGTTGTGTTCCGGGTGGATCTGTTTGCATTACAAACAATTGTTGTGCAGGAAACAATTGCAAACCGATCTCTGGTACAGCTATGGGCATTTGTCGTTGGTGCCCACCAGCTGGGTTTCCTTGCGGTGCGTTGGATAAATGTTGTCGTGGTTTATCATGTGATGGTTTCTTTAGTGGCACATGCCGTTAATTAACTACATCAACTTACATCCACGAGTGACCTTGTTGTATCATGATTAATTCACGTATGTTGTTTTCATTAATCCATGCATGTCAGTTGCACTTGCTTGTTTGTTCATCAAGTGTATGTACGTTGCTACAATAAATAAAATGCTCCTACTAGATCTCCATGATACTAGTATGTACGTAGTAGGAGATTATGTGTTACTTATATTAAATAATTATGTTTATGTTTCTTTTTAAATTAAGTTCATGATAATTCTAAGGTCATTGCAATTCGCATTTTATTTTTACTTTCTTATGACTACTTTTTTAGAGTTTTGCTCTTTTTGTTCTTATATCTTAATTTGGTAGCTAAGTTATTTAATTAATTATCACATGGGCTTTAAAAACTAGTCATTAACTAAATGAGCCAAATTTGAAGACAAGTTTACGAGACTACAAACACGCTCACATGGACGGACCCATGCGAAAAAAAAAAGGTGTGTTTCTTCATTTAAGAGTTGCCTACTCCCTTAGTTACATTTTCGGGATTATTTATTAAGATAAACGTATATACAACTATCTACTTTGAGAAAGGATAGGAGTACACATGGTGTGCAAGGTCATAATAAGTTATCAAAAAAAAATTGCGACAACCCATTTTTATGGGTTCATTTTAATCATAAAAAGTTCAAAATAATTAATGTTTTTTTTCACCTTTAACTATGCTTTTTCGGTGATTCGTTGCCTTTATGGGAACTATCAGATAATTAATCCCCGTTAGAAAAAAAGGAGTTGGTTGTTGGAAATGTACGTCATGTATTATTTTTTAATTTTGTACTATATAGTTTTATGATTACACAAAGTCTTACAATAAACTTAAAGATACCATAAAATGTTTAACGATCCCTAAATATCTTTTTTATTACCGTATGTTTAAACTTGTAAAATAGTAACGATATCTAAAAATAATAACTACGACAAGTTGTAATAAATGGTTTAGATCATAACTTCGAAGAGTTGGCTATAATTAATTACTAAGTTTGGCTACGATTACAAGGGATCATTAAACTTTTGAAGAAATTAAATTTAAATAAAATCAAATTCAAGTAAAATAGATGCGTAACTCCTAACATTTTCATAAACATATAAGTTATTTAATTTCTTGTTATAATATAAATTACGACCACCGCCGAAATTGGAAAAGGTAGCTAGAACACAATATTTTATAACTTTATCTACGATTATTAAGGATCATTTCATCTTTAAAGAAATATTATTCAGAATTCTCAAACTAAATAAAATTAGAATGAAAGTTTTTTGGTTGTAATGACTTATGTGCTGATACCTCCTTGCTACATTGGTCACTACTACGCTGCTGTAACATCTACTATAACTACACACACCCATTTCGATTCTTGTTAAGAGAAAAAATAACCAATTTTTTAATTGTAACAAACCATATCATGGGATGTCATGAAAATGTCAAAATGTTGGATGTTTTTCTTCACCTTTAGATATGATTTTTTTAAGTTTAAAGATATATTTCATGGGATCATTTTAGCTATAGGCGAATCATAAGGGTAGATGTAAAACAGTCCCATCGCGCAAAACACGCCCTTTAATTTGGTCCGCCCAAAACGCACAAATAACCCATTTAATCGTCGGAAAATCATGAACAACCGTCATTTAATCACCAACCTTTCGTCTTCAACCTTTGTTGTATTGTAAGGAATGAAGAACAATATATTATTCTTGGAACGGGCTTGAAGAACAAGATTGTACAAGCTTTAGATTTAAGAAGTCGGACAACTTTCCGATTGTAGGAGGAATTGAGATCGTTCGTTTTACATGGAGAACCCTAAAACCCGAATTAATTTATTTCAATGAAGAACAAATGAAAAATCAGATGAACCCTAAAGCCGCAAAATAATTTATTTTAATTAATGAAGAACAAATTAATAAACTAAGCCTAAAACCCCTGATTAATTTATGTCAATGGAAGAACAAATGAAAACCAAAAGAACAAATGAAAATAAATATTATTAAATAAAATGTCTTTAAATTGTTTTCATTACATGCTTTCATAAAATTAAATATTTTTAGAAAAACATATTAGAGATAATTATAGTCAAAGTTATATCTCGAAAAAACGTGTTAGTAAAAATATACTAGTAGCAATTTTTTTGAAGCAATAGAGTAAAATATGCATTAATAATCTAACACGTGATTCTTGTTTACATGCAGTTGTGTTAGGTACGGTTGCAACAACATTGTACGAGCTAGCATTGAATTTTAATTAGGTGATTGAAATAATGAGATATAGGTTATAAAAGGAGCTTAAATTAGTTTTATATATATATATATATATATATATATATATATATATATATATATATATATATATATATATATCCCATCTCCAATAAAAATACAAAATAATCCTAACATTTATAAAGCTTTATACTTTGATTACTATTCACCCAATAGTGCATTTACGTGCATGCCCCTCATTTCCTTCTTTGTTTTATTTTGTCTTATTCTTAACAATAGAGCATTTACGATTTCACCCTTCCATTGCTATACAAAATGTATTATTTTCTTTGGGTATAATTTCCTATATATTGTACCTTCGAACTATCAATTAAAACACATATGGTTTCTATTTCCTGTTACATGTAAATCCAACATCTAACTTTAACATATCATTTCTAACATTTACCATAAATTGTAAGTTCCTAGCTTTTAAGTACTCCCTCTGACTCTTAATATTCGCACCGTTTCGACTGGACACGCTTGCCAATGCACAACTTTGACCATCAATATCTTTAACTACATATTATAAAAACTTATAAAATTATTAATATTTTGAAAATATATATTAAGATGAAGCCAACAATATATTATATACTAACATTTGTTTTTATATACTAGAAATAAAATAGGGTCAAAGTGAATTATTTAAATAGTGAAAAAATCAAAACGGTACGAGTATTAAGGGACAGAGAGAGTAACATTTTTACAAAAATAATTTTGGACGATCCAACAACTAGTAAGACTTAAGATGACAAAGTTTCTCCTCGTCGTCCTACTAACATTTGCCCGTTGCGATGGCATCCATTACTTTATTAATTTATGCCACCTTTCCTACCTCCCTTCCCACTTACTCTGATCTAGCTCCTTCTTTTCTATGGTTGATTTCAAACTTTCTCATCTTATTGGGCCGAAAATGGTCTAATTATTTTTAAAATTACACTATTTTCATCCTGTTGTCCAAGTATTTAATTCTTCTTGTTAATCATTTGTTGACATTATAACTGATCCAAAACTAAATCTAAAGATACATTCATACTACATCTGTTTCAAAGTGATGTTTTGAGCTACTATTTGCACAAATATTAAGATAAATAGAAAAGGTGTGTAAAAAAATAGGTAAATATAATAAAATATGGATAAAGTAAGATACATGTGTAAAAAGGTGGGTGGTGTAAGAGAAAGTGAGTGAAAAATTGTAAATGTTGTGGATTAATTTTCTCGTTCGAAAATAGAATAAAGTATAGTATGAAGAACATTATGAAACAAACTAAAACGAAAAGCGTAAAGATCATTTTCAAACGGAGGTAATATATATTAAAATGACATACAAAGTAATTAATACCAGTAAGTTGCAACAATGTTTGTTTGCTTTAGGGCGAATAAGAGGTGAAAAAAAAAAAGTAAGTTTAATCGGATAAAGTGTGTGAAATTTAGGTGATTTACATGTTGTGAATTAGAGATCCGCAAACTAATTTGTGATAATACTTAATGATGAATGATATTGAAGAATGGTTAAGCAAAAAAAAAAACTAAGCATAACAAAGTGAAGACAAAATAAACAACCAAAATTAAGTGAGAGACTGTTACGGAAGGATGATGAATTAGAATTGGACTACAATTCTAATATTGGTATATTAGTTCTAGAGTTTAAGCTAGATTTGGATTCCTAAGTATTAGTGGTAGTATTAGATTATAACTAGTATAGTACCCGTGCGATGCACGATTTATGATCTAAATATTATTTTTTCATGAAATCTGAACTATAGTTATATACAATTGTCTTATGAATAGTTCTTATAGATATTATTCTAATTAAAATCTAAATCTACCACACTTGAAGCAAATTTGTTGGAGAACCTCCTATTCCACACAAAGATTATTTTGACCCTGTTCATCACCATGTCAACATATATAAAGTTATTTTCATAAATCTTTACTCTGATAATATATAATAACATATAATACTCGATATACCATCTACCAATTACCCGATTATATACCATCTACCAATTACCCGATCAATTAACATATGTCCACACTATCTACTTTATTCAGGTAGAGATGACTCTGAAGTGGGGTGCGTGCAGGAGATGGTCCCTCCACTTTCATACCCGCCTAACAATGTCATCTCCGTCTCCGCTACCCACGATAGTATATGGTCCCTCCACTTCCATACCCGCCTAATAATGTCATCTCTGTCTCCGCTACCCACGATAGTATATGGTACGCATCCCCATCCCAACCCCAATCACCACCTCGCTGGATACAAAATAAAATTTATCCCACCTTCACCCCCCAAATATATACACCCGCCTCAAACTCACCTCTAGATCCAACAAAATTTACTATTGTGGATGAATTTTGACGTAGTGTGTTATTTAAGTAATTTTGTATCAAATATGATCAATGATTCATCTTAAGAAATAAATAAGATCAATGATTCATCTCAAACTCACCCTAGACCCAACAAATTTATTTTATTTGGTAGGAGAGTTTTGAATTTTAAAACACTGTTCTTTTCTATAATTTAATCCGATTGTCTGATTCAAGCGATTGAGTGTAATAAGCAGAATATATAATATACATGTTAGTAGTGAAAAGATGTAGATATATTCATAATCAATTAGATGAAAGATAAGCTAGGAAGACGTTTCCAATCTAAGGCTCTGTTTTGTTCAACTTATTTTCATTTATTTTTAAAAATAATTTCACATAAGTTCAATCAAGTTCAGATAATCACAGATGAGTTAAATTCTGGAAAAATAAAGGTTGATTTACGTATCAAAATATTAATTTTGTACAAATTTTATACATAAGTGATATTGCATTCGTTGGATTAACCTATTATATATTCTACGGCTAAAAAAAATATTATTAACAAATAACTTAACAAAGCGCGCCTTAATACGAAGTGTTTTATTTAAGTAATTGTTTATCATTTATGATAAATAATTCATCTTAAACACCACATTTTTTATTGCATACTAACCCTTATACTTTTGAGCATATATTGATTGACATTAATTTTTTTTAAATAATTCTTAAACTACTCCCTCCATCCCAATTTAAAGTGTTCATTTATCATGACAAATAATTTTAGTATAAGTTTTGAAGTGTGGTTATCAATTATTATTTTATTGAGAAATTAAAGTAAATAGAATGCAAGATAGTGATTTTTTTAATTGATGAGAGAGAGTGTGAGACCCTGGTTTTAGCAGTGGGAAAAAAGAAGTAATAATATAATTGCATGTGGGCCCTTTCCTAAGTACTAATGTCCCAAAAGTAAATTGGGGTTCATGACTATAATTCATATATGACTATAAACCATAGTCCACCAGTTGTAGAATTTGATTTTGGTCATATTGTTCATAGTATTTGAGGAAGCACATACCAATTTTACACACTACCTCCGTTTCTAAATGTTCTTTACGCTTTCCGTTTTAGTTCGTTCCTGAAAGGTTTTTACACTCTACTTTATTCCATTTTTAGCATATAAATTTTACATTCATTATTTCATTTGGCGCACTACAACATACAACTTTGAATATTGTGTATTATGTGAGTCTATCATAACTTACCCACTCACAATACTTTAATATGAATTTTCATCCACTCACATAGTCACGTTGTTGGACAATTAATAGCCACTCATTTTCCCATTTGTTACCCCGCCATCACATGTTCACCAAAGTTCCTTAATTACCGTGCAAATAGTGAACTTAAAGATATTTTAGGAACGAAGGTAGTACTCGATCAGATATATTTCATTTTATACATTTTCTTAAAAGAATTCTTGTAACGATATGTATAATTTAGTAATAGTCATATTTTAATTTCAACATATTATTATTTGTGAAGCTGCATATTTAAATATGTTCAAAATGCTATCCGTTTTTCTTGTAATATTAAAATATTTTTTTAATTACCATATTCATATGTTACTTTTGAAAATGATTTATTTTTAAAGAATATATAAAAAAAATATATTTTTGAATTTAGAAATATCAAAAGATATTTTTCATGAAGTATTTTTACGATTACTATAACAAAAATTAAACTAATGAAAATAAATATATTTTTATAATTAAAAATAATTATTTTAATTAAAGGAGAGGTAAATTATGGAGTGACGTTTATCATCATCACATTAATTTTCTCTCTTTTAATATAGTATATAGATAGTTATCTTACTCATCGTTGGCATGCAACTTTAATATTCTAATTGTAAATGTTATTTTTCAACTTATATGCCAATAAAGACATTAAAAAAATCTGTATCTTTTATGACAACCTAATAACGACGGGTAAAAATCCCGTAGCAAAAGGGCTTTTGCGACGGGGGTAACAACCCAACAAAGATGGGAACAACCGTCGCAAATGTATTTTACGACGGGCTAACGACGGGATTTTCCATTAACGACGACTCTCTTTTATTACGGGTTTGCGACGGAAAATCCCGTCGTTAACCAACAATTATTTGTCTTTAGCGACGGGATTTCCTGTCGTTAATAGTACAATTTCTTGTAGTGTGGAATAACTATATTAATTGAGTAAAAGTCATCCCTTCATTTATACGTACCTATTAATTGAATAATTATTTTGTTTAAATTTTAACATATCTTAGTCCACAATATTATGTTTTGAACACTCGATCACCTTAAATAGTATGAAAGTATCCTCACAATCATATTAGTTTATAAGACTATATATACTATATTATTTTCTGGTTTTTACATAATACTGCAATGAAGCGCAATTAGTTTATAAGTGACAAAAACGTATCGATAATACAGTTTTCCTTATATATCTCCCATAATTTATTCTCCGGCTAATTATCTTCCTTATTATTTCATTCTAAAGTAGAAACAGGTCTATGATTTATGTACCATATATTTTATACAGTATGAGACCTTTTTAACAAAAATAAACCAAAGAAAATAATATAGTTTTATAATTAAAATAATTATTTTAATTAAAAGAGAGGCAAATCAGAGAGTGACATTTGTCAGCTCCACATTGATTTCCTCTCTTTTAGTATAATATATAGATGTCAGGTCATCCTAAGGCTAGCAGGAGTATAATTCGTTATTATCTTGTACTATATATATTTCGCTGATTCATCAATATAATTCAAGGCTTTAAGCATTAATAATAACCTTGTTATGGTATCAAGCCAGATAATCTCTCACGTATAAATTTTTCTTTTCCAATGACGGGAGGTGACGAACAAACCCCACCCAACCCGACAAAACGTATAACTTTTGACTCTCCATTTTACCTAGGCAGTCAAGATCGTCCGGGTGATTTTATTACTCCAACTCGTCTTCGCAATAACAACTATGATGAATGGGCCGATGATATTCAAACCGCGTTGGAAGCACGACGAAAATTTGAGTTCCTAGATGGCACCATCACGGCTCCAATCCCACCTTGCACTCAATCGGATTGGAATACAATTAACGCCATGCTCGTTTCTTGGATTACAAACACTATTGACCCCGTGGTAAAATCTCAATTAACAAAATATAGAGATCCTAAGCGTTTATGGGATCATCTTAAGCATCGTTTTTCGGTTGTTAATGGCCCTAGAATTCAACAACTTAAATCTTCTATAGCCCGTTGTGAACAATCAAAGTCTATGACTATCTCTCAATATTATGGTAAACTGAATGCCTTGTGGGAAGATTTAAACAATCTTGAACCTATTATTACTTGTATGTGTTGTTCAAATTGTTCCGCTGCAGATAAACATGTGAAAAGACGCAAAACGGCTAAGTTACATGAATTTTTGATGGGCTTATATGCTCCATATTATGCCCAACAACGTACGAATATATTGTCACAAGATCCACTGCCTTCCCTTGATCGCGCATACCAACTAGTTACACAAGACGAACGGGTCAGGCTAGCCCAGCCCACACCAGTCAACCCACCTGTAGAGCCTGCAGGATTTGCCCTCCGAGCAACAGTCGGCACTGAAAAACCAAGGGGCCGCAATGATCTGCCATATTGTTCACATTGTCAAAAACATGGTCATGACAATTCTTCCTGTTGGGCCTTGCATCCTTGCCATCATTGTAATAAGCATGGCCATGCTCCTGAGAATTGCTATGTGATTGTTGGATATCCAGAAGACTCAACAGAACAGCCCAAAAATAATGGTCCAAAGTCTGGCCGTGGCAGGTTCAGTTCACGTGGGCGCAGAGGAGCAGGAGGTCGTGGGCCTGCTCGTGCACATACGGCCCAATCAATTGAAGACTCTTCTGGACAGCACATGGATAATAGCTCCCAAGCAATTCAAAACACTCAGACACATCTTTTCTCACCCGAACAATGGCAGGCACTTGCTGGCCTTCTCGGGACCACCAAAATTCCCGAAAATCGTTTAAATGGTAAGTTTACTACTGATTTATGGATTATTGATACTGGAGCCACCCATCATCTCACAGGTGACAAGTCTTGGTTATTTGACATTTCAAATATTATTTATGATTGTCCCGTCGCTCTTCCCAATGGAAATACTGTGAATGCTACACACGAAGGGTCGGTTCGGCTATCAGAAAATATTACTCTGAAAAATGTGCTATATGTTCCACAATTACACTGCAATTTACTCTCTGTTTCTCAATTAAACGATAATTTACAGAGTGTTGTCAAATTTAATTCTTCTATGTGTGCTATACAGGACCCCACGGAGATGGTAATTGGAACGGGAGTTAGACGAGATGGACTTTACTACTTTGGAGAAGCTGAGTCGGCGCATCATGTTTCGGTGAATGGGGAAACATCGTCATTGAAGTTGTGGCACAAAAGGATGGGGCACCCCTCAGAAAAAGTAGTAAAGTTACTTTCTCCAATTCTTAACCTTAAGGGCAGTTTAAATAAAGCATGTGAAGTTTGTTTTCGCGCTAAGCATCATAAAGACAAATTTCCTATTAGTGACAATCGAGCTAGTCGTATTTTTGAGAAAATTCATTGTGATTTGTGGGGATCATATAGACATGCTTCTTCTTGTGGAGCTCGTTATTTTTTGACTATAGTTGATGATTTCTCTAGAGCTGTATGGGTTTATTTGTTGGATGACAAAACTGAGGTGTTTCGTGTTTTCATGAATTTTATTGCACTGGTTGATCGACAATTTTCTCAAAAAAATAAAATTGTGCAAAGTGATAACGGCACAGAATTTAATTGTTTGCGTGATTATTTTTCTATAACTGGAATTTTGTTCTTCTCTTCCTGTGTCGGTACACCACAACAAAATGGGAGGATTGAGAGAAAGCATAAACACATTTTAAATGTCGCACGTGCTTTAAGATTTCAAGCAAAACTACTCATTTATTTTTGGGGAGAGTGTGTCCTTGCGTCCGCACATTTAATTAATAGAACTCCATCACCTTTATTAAATAACAAAACCCCATTCGAAACTTTATTTGGTTTTCCACCCTCATATGATGCCATACATACTTTTGGTTGCTTGTGTTTTGCTCATAATCAAAAAACGAAGGGGGATAAATTCGAGAGTAAAACTCGAAAGTGTATTTTTTTGGGGTATCCATTTGACAAGAAAGGTTGGACGGTTTATGATCTAGATAAAAATGAATTCTTTGTATCTCGGGACGTAAAGTTTTTTGAGGACATGTTTCCGTTTGCAAACCCGGAAGATGTTAATATTGATCCACATAATATTGCTCCAACATTTAGGGAGAGGGAAATTGATCTTGATTTTCGCGAGAATTTGGATGATGCTATTAATGATGAAACACCAAACCCCCTTACCCCACGTGAACATTCTACTTTACTACACTACCAACCCATTGTCTCTCCTCTCCCTGGCCTTCTCGCTGAAACACCAAGCCCAGCCCAAAATTATGTTGATCCATCTTCTATCTTATCTCACATACAACCCAACCTAGATCCAGAACAAGCTGACTTATCTCAGCCCAACACGGATTCTAACCCCATTATAACGGACCTAGACACTCACACAACTATTCAGCCCACACCTAATCCAATACCATCCGCTACATTACTAGATGATCCTTCATCCGATTTGGGCCGAGGATTAAGGGAGAAAAATCTCCCATCTTGGTTGCGGGACTATGTGACTCATACAGTGATTGCAGAAAGTCCATCTCCTTCTACTCCGTCTCCACATCTCTCCTCATGTACTCCTTATCCCATGGCACATTATATTAATTGCAACAATTTCTCTGTAAATTATCGTAAGTTTTTGGCAGCAATTATTTCTGGTAAAGACCCAAAGACTTTCAAGGAGGCTATGCGGGATGATGGATGGAAAAAATCAATGCAGGAAGAAATTCAGGCCTTAGAGGATAATGGGACATGGACCCTAGAGGAACTTCCTCCAGGAAAACGTGCTTTAGGAAGTCAATGGGTCTACAGAACCAAATTCTTCTCAAGTGGTGACATTGAACGTCTCAAATCCAGATTGGTTGTTTTGGGAAATCATCAACAAGCAGGTATTGACTATAATGAAACTTTTGCTCCGGTTGCCAAGATGACCATTGTTCGTGCTTTTCTTGCTATAGCTGCTTCCAAAAATTGGGAACTTCATCAGATGGATGTTCATAATGCCTTCCTCCATGGTGATCTTGAGGAAGAGGTCTACATGAAATTACCTCCTGGTTTTCAATGCTCTAACCCAAAGTCGGTATGTCGCCTACGCAAATCCTTGTACGGCCTGAAACAAGCTCCTAGGTGTTGGTTTGAAAAATTGGTACATGCTCTTAAAGAATTTGGCTTTCTTCAATCTTATTCAGACTATTCTTTATTCACATACACCAAAGGTTCCGTCCAAATAAATGTGTTGGTTTACGTTGATGATCTTATTATTTCTGGGAACGATTCTGCTGCAATTACTACATTTAAGTCATACTTGAGTGACTGCTTCAAAATGAAAGATTTGGGCTATTTGAAATATTTTCTCGGCATTGAGGTTGCCCGGAGTGCTTCAGGTTTATTTTTATGTCAACGAAAGTATACTTTTGATATTATCACTGAAGCAGGACTATCTGGTGCTAAACCTTCTGGATTCCCAATTGAGCAAAATCACCGTCTCAGTCTTACAGAAGGTCCGCTCCTCACAGATCCCGAGGCATATCGTCGCCTCGTAGGGCGACTTGTTTACTTGGCTGTTACTCGCCCCGATCTTGCTTATTCCGTACATGTCTTGTCTCAATTTTTGCAGGAACCCCGAGTCGCCCATTGGGATGCTGCGTTGCGAGTTGTTCGTTATCTCAAAGGCACTCCGGGTCAAGGCATTCTCCTACGTGCCGATAATGATTTAAATCTTCAAGGTTGGTGCGATTCAGATTGGGCAGCTTGTCCGATTACTCGTCGATCCCTAACCGGTTGGCTCGTTTTTTTGGGCAAATCACCTATTTCATGGAAGACTAAGAAGCAACACACAGTTTCACGCTCATCAGCAGAGGCAGAATATCGTTCTATGGCAGCTCTAACCTGCGAACTTAAATGGTTGAAGGGCTTACTTTTGAGCCTCGGAGTTCATCATCCTAAGGCTATTCCGCTCTTTTGTGATAGTCAGTCTGCCTTACATATTACAAAAAATCCAGTATTTCATGAACGAACCAAACATATTGAGATCGACTGTCATTTTGTTCGAGATGCAGTGACCGAAGGGATTATTGCACCGTCATATGTTGCTACAACATCTCAGTTGGCTGAAATTTTTACCAAAGCTCTAGGCAAGAAACAGTTTGACTTCTTGTTGTCCAAGTTGGGCATTCATGATCCACACCATGCTCCAACTTGAGGGGGGGTGTTACGGAAGGATGATGAATTAGAATTGGACTACAATTCTAATATTGGTATATTAGTTCTAGAGTTTAAGCTAGATTTGGATTCCTAAGTATTAGTGGTAGTATTAGATTATAATGTCAGGTCATCCTAAGGCTAGCAGGAGTATAATTCGTTATTATCTTGTACTATATATATTTCGCTGATTCATCAATATAATTCAAGGCTTTAAGCATTAATAATAACCTTGTTAGAGACTGATGGATGAATTTCCATGTGTCATGTTCGGTACTTTAATGAAGTAGTGTGTGCGGAGGAAAAGGAGGGGGGTGTTCCTAGAAGTGAGAGACTGATGGATGCATTCCGTTCGGCTATAGATGATTGCGGGATGAGAGACCGTGGGAGTATTTTTACTTGGAAGAGGGGCACTTCAGTAGCAACTTTCAAGCGTGAAAGGCTGGACAGGTTCTTAGCGGACGTAAATTGGTGCTCGACGTTCCCGTTCTTTGAGGTGCGGAACTTTCCTATATACCGTTCAGATCATGCACCGCTTGTACTGACTGCTAGTAACACATGTGAAAGAGGTTGTAGCAAAAAGCAATTTAAGTTTGAAGCCTTGTGGCTCTCAAACGAAGAGTGTGGCTCGGTTGTGGCACAGGCATGGGCGAAAAGCATTGGGGAACAAGCTTCTCAAAGGCTCTCGGTGTGTGCCGAAAGTCTCTCGGCATGGGCAGCTCACACTTTTGGTGATGTGAAAAGGAAAATAAAATCCACAAAAGAGAAATTACGGTTAGCTCAAATTAGAAATCCTGATGCAGGTATGATTGCTATGTGCACGACGCTATCCGAAGAGCTTGATGAGTTGCACAAATTGGAGAAATCTTATTGGCACGCAAGAGCTAGGGCGAACGAAATGAGAGATGGAGACCGCAACACAGCTTATTTTCATCAAAAGGCAAATCAACGTCGACACTTTAATACCATTAAGGGGCTGCTGGATGAAGATGGTATTTGGCGATCAAAAAAGGAGGAATTGGAGGAAATTGTGGAGCATTATTTTTCTAATTTATTCACAACAGATTATCCCAGCAATTTCGACCAAGCAATGGAGGGTGTGACTACAGTGGTCTCTGATGATATGAATGTGAGATTGAATGAGGAACCTTCAGATGATGAGATAAAAAATGCTTTGTTCCAAATGCACCCTAACAAGGCCCCCGGACCGGATGGTATGCATGCTCTCTTCTTCCAAAAATTTTGGCATATCGTGGGTGTTGATATTATTAGCTTTGTAAAGAGATGGTGGCGAGGTCTAGTTAATTTGCAGGAGGTTAATAAAACATGTGTCGTATTGATTCCGAAATGTGATAGCCCAAAGCGGATAACGGAATACAGACCGATAAGTTGCTGCAATGTGTTATATAAGATTATCTCGAAAACAATGGCTAATAAGCTTAAACCTTTTTTGGATAAAATTGTCTCTATTAATCAGAGCGCTTTTGTCCCGAAAAGGTTGATTACGGATAATGCCCTTGTGGCTTTTGAGATTTTCCATGCAATGAAGAGGAAAGGGGAGGGAAAGGATGGTAATGTAGCTTTGAAGCTTGATATGACGAAGGCATATGACAGAGTGGAATGGAGTTTTCTGGAGAGAGTGATGTATAAGATGGGGTTTGATGATAATTGGGTACGACGGGTGCTTGACTGCCTCTCTAGTGTGTCCTTTTCTTTCAAAATCAATGGGAGAATCTCCGGCTCAGTAACTCCTTCTCGCGGCCTCCGTCAAGGGGATCCGATTTCTCCGTATTTATTTCTGTTTGTTGCAGATGCTTTTTCACTCCTTATATCACATGCTGCTACTGAGAGAAGGATCCACGGGGCCAAAATTTGTAATGGAGCCCCCAGAATATCTCATTTATTTTTCGCAGATGATAGCATTTTATTCGCAAAAGCTACGGTTAGTGAATGCTCCGTGATAGCTGAAATTATCAGCAAATATGAGAGAGCATCTGGTCAAAGTGTCAACCTTAATAAAACCGATGTAGTCTTTAGCAAGTGTGTAAGTGCAAATCGAAGGAAGGAGATTGTGGATATTCTGGGGGGTAAGAGAGGTAGTACAACATGAGAAATATTTAGGATTGCCAACAATCATTGGAAAATCAAAGAAGGTGGTGTTTGCAAGTATCAAGGAGAGAATATGGAAGAAGCTTCAAGGGTGGAAGGAGAAATTGTTATCAAGGCCTGGTAAGGAAATTTTGTTGAAAGCAGTGGCACAAGCAATCCCAACATACATGATGAGCATATTTAAAATTCCGGATGGTTTGTTGGAGGAAATTCATTCTATGCTTGCTCGATTTTGGGGGGGTTCTCATGGGACTACAAGGAAGATGCATTGGCATAGATGGGAGTCTCTTTGTAAACCTAAATCAATGGGGGGGATGGGGTTCAGGGATTTGAGGGTGTTCAAACAGGCTTTGCTGGCCAAACAAATATGGCGCCTGTATTCCAATCCTAATCCTCTGTTGCTCTCGGTGTTAAAGGCTCGTTACTTCAAACATGGGTCTATTTTGGAAGCTTTTAGGGGCTATGATCCCAGTTACTCATGGCGGAGCGTCTGGGGTTCGAAAGCGCTTCTGTTGGAGGGTCTAAAATGGAGAGTGGGGAATGGTAGGTTGGTGCGGGTTTGGTTGGACTCTTGGCTTCCTGGGAAACCGTCGACAGCAGCCCCATCTCATGGCCCGAGTTATGATCCCTCGCTCATGGTTGCTGATTTAATCGATGAGGATTATGGAGTATGGAGGTATGACATGATCAAAGATATGTTCACACCAGGAGATGCAAGTCGTATTCTGCAGCTACCATTGTCTATGAACTTACCATGCGACAAGCTGTTCGGGTGGCCATCAAAGAACGGGGAGTACAATGTTAAGTCGGGATATTGGCTGGGGCGTATGGGACATATCCAAGATGCTGATGCGAGCATATCTAGCAATGAGAAGGAGATATGGCGTACTGTTTGGAGTTTGGGCGGTCCACCGAAGCTATCCCATTTTGTGTGGCAAGCATTTAAGGGAAGTATGGCTGTAAAGGAAGAGCTATGTAGGAGACACATTGCATCTGATGAGCTGTGCTGCTGCTGTGGAATTGAGGTAGAGTCCATTGTCCATGTGTTGTTCGAGTGCGATATTGCAAAAGAGGTCTGGGAGAATAGCGAGTTCAATGCGCTAATCATAGCTGCTCCAAAGGATTCCTTTGTGAAGATACTGCTCTGGTTGACAAGCAAATTGGATAGGTCGAAGCTAAGGGAGCTGCTAGCACTTGTTTGGTCTGTCTGGTTCTTACGCAACAAGCTGATTCATGCGCAGGAGGTCCTAAATGTTGATATAATTGCAAGGGGCTTCGCAAGACTGGTCGAAGACTACGGTGTATATGCGAGAAAGGTGCACTGTGGGTCTGTTCTTGCGGGTTTACGGTCTGCATCATCTTGGGTGAAGCCTCCAGTAGGTAAAATTAAAATCAATGTTGATGCGCATATTCTAGCTAGTTTCTATGTTGGTCTAGAGGTAGCTGTTAGAAATGACAGAGGAGAGCTAATGCTTGCAGCAACCAGGCGCATAGAAGGGGAAATGGATGTGGAATTAGCTGAAATTGCAGCAGTAAGGTATGGTATGATACTAGCTAAGAGGTTTGGGTATGATAGAATATGGGTGGAAGGGGATGCAATGAATGTGGTGCGAACTATTGACAGTAACATAAAAGGCGAAGCCCCGGCATGGCTACTCTACGATGATATTTGCAAGCTTTCTTCTCAATTTGAAGGTTTTATTATTTCTCATGTGAAAAGGGGAGGCAATACGGTAGCCCATCACATTGCTAGATGGGATACTCGTGGTAGTTCAGAATTAGTTTGTATGAATTCTTTTCCCCAAAGTGTCTCTACTTTGGTCGATTTTGATCTGAAATAATATGCCTAGCCTAACTTTTCCCTAAAAAAAAAAAGTGAAGACAAAATAATTTATCGTGGGAAAACCGAGTAATAGGAGAAAAATCCATCTATCTACTAGAAATAATGATGAATATTTACAAAAAGAATATATATTTACAAAAAGATTATCAAGATTAACAAAAAGATTATATAACCAAGCTTCAATTCACCTCATAACTATCTCTCACTTAAATCTTAAGTGCATGAGCTTTCAATAAGGAATTTATCTCTCTTAATTATTAAATTAACAATGTACTCCGGTATACGTAAAACAAGCATACTAGTACATACTTCGTATATTGCTAGGGTATATGTACGGGATCATATCCAGAGAGGGCAGAACATCAATGACAGAGCAAACCCTGACACCCAGGGCACGCCCAAGTCAAAGAAAGACTCTAAACCCCAAGCCAAGTATATGCAGCCCAGGCAGATCAAACCTCCCCAGATCACGTGTAAAGACACAGAGCAGAGCTAGGCAAAGCTGCATCAGTCCAAGAAGGGACCTGCAGGCTAAACGACAACGACAAGGAATAAAGTACATCGCCGTCATACACGTGGCGGCATCTGAGTAGGCCAAAGTACAGAATAGTACGCCTATAAATAGCACCCACATCATTCATGATGGGACAGATTCTTACACACGGTACTTGCTCCACCTTCTCTCTATATTCCCTCTCTAAAGACTTCTTACCTATTTGCTGACTTAGGCATCGGAGGGGGTTTCCTCGGTTAAACCCCCGAGGTTAGCTCACGTTTGCTCTGCTTGACAGGGCCAAGGCACTCCGGAACGTCCTCCCAGTTCCACACCCGGAACAAGTGGCGCTAGAAGGAGGGGACTTCCCAGACCTTGCCTCTAAAAGACCTACCCTCCCACAAAATGACTGAGTCAAGCGAACCGATAATCCAGCAGATAGAACCACCCACCTCTAGAAACAACCAGAGAATCACAAACGTACCTTTGTTCGGCATGCCTCAGAGTCTTGGTCCGCCAAGAGAGACACCACAACCCAGAGCTATGGCAACCCCCAGCCAGGGCCAGGGCATCCCAGTTCCAACCAGTGCCTCACTAGCACGGTTGGGGGCACAGTTCTCACCCGACCAGATGCGCACAGCCATAGAAGTCCTGACCTTCCTTACCCAGACAACACCGCAAGCCCAGGTCGTGAGGACAGCCCCAGAGGTTGAGGTTGAGCAGAGGAGGAAACGTCCCAGACCCCAAAACAGTCCGAACGTCTGGAGGAGGAATCTGCAGCAGGAGATGGAAGGGGCTGACAGCCAGGAATATGAGGCAGAAAGTATCACACCTAGCAGAGCTCAACCCAGAGCGAGAACCGAACAAGCACCCAGCCAGAGGCACCACTCCGGGTCAGGTATGCCAAATCCCACCCGAGCAATAGTTAAACCTGATAATTCCCCTTTCTGTGATGAGATACTCTCGGAAAAAATGGAAAAGATAAAAATGCCCACCTGCAAATATTCCGGAAAGTCAGACCCAACGAATCACCTCTCTGCCTTTGGAGGACACATGATGCTATATACCAACACAGACTCTATGTGGTGTAAGGTTTTCCCTTCCACTCTGGAGGGGATGGCACAGAGCTGGTTCGGTAAAATACCCAAGGGCACCATAACCTCTTTCCGGCAGTTAGCCATTTTGTTTCGCACCCAATATGTGGCAAACATTGCCAGAGAAAGGATGACAGGGGAGCTGATGTCAGTCATCCAAGGACCTCAGGAATCTCTGAGGGAGTACATATCCAGATTCAATATGGAGGCATCGAATATACCCAAGTTACAGCAAGAGGTAGCAGTCCTGGCGATGATGACTGGTCTGCGGGATGGAGAATTCAAGAGTTATCTGGGCAGAAAGTCATTCACAACTCTGGCAGAGGTACTGGGGAAGGCAAATGAATTCATAAAAAGTGAAGAGATTGGCAGAGCAACCTCACGACGATATGTAGCAAGTGAGAACAATTACGGTAGTCAGAGCAGAAAAGAGCCATACAAAAAAGAATACCCAGACAAAAGGGAAAATCAGCAGCCCAGAAAAGATTGGCACGGGCAGGTCAGAGGAAGGGGTAGTGAGTTCAAAACTGAAAAGCGAGGCAAATTCAACGAATACACTCCTCTAGTTGCATCCAGAACCCAGATTTTTGCTATCAGCAAGGAGGATGAGAAGTGGCAGAGACCACCGAAAATGTACAACAAATACAGGGACACGAAGAAGTACTGTGATTTTCACAAGGATCATGGTCATCTCACAGAGGAATGCACTCACCTGAAAGATAACATTGAGGACTTGATCCGAAGGGGGTACCTAACACAATTTAAGGCAAAGAGCTCATACAGCAGGACCTACGAAAGCAGGGATGATGAGGGTCGATTTGATAACAGGAAGACAGAGCAAAAACAGAACCACCCAGCAGAGCAGAAGAGGTCGAATGATATACTGGTCATAACAGGAGGACCAGTCTACGCTGGTACTACAGCCAGCGGTGCTAAAGCCAGTGTGAACGAATTCAAACACCAGGTTAATTACCACAACTCAGGAAAATGGCCTGCCCCTCCAAAAATCCCACAGTGCACTTTTACAGAAGATGATTGCAAGGGCATAATTTATCCCCATGATGACCCAATGGTGTTAGCTCTGGATGTGGCTAACAGAAAAGTCCATCGAATCCTGATAGACGGAGGAAGCTCTGCAAACATTCTATTCTGGCCAGCTTTCCAAGAGCTGCAGATTGAAGAGAAGCACGTAAAGCCAGTTAGCTATCCAGTAATTGGTTTCACAGGAGCAACGGTGATACCAGAAGGAATAGTTAGCTTACTTGTCCAAATTGGGCAGGGGAAAGATATCAAGGATGTCATGGTTGATTTCATGATAGTCAAGGTACCCGCAGCGTACAATGCCATTCTGGGCAGACCATTCATTCATGATGCAGGAGCAGTAGTGTCTACTTATCACCTCACCATGATGTACACAACGAATGATAACAGATCAGCTAAGGTCAGGGGAAACCAAGAGCAGGCTAAGAGATGCTACCACACAGCCCTGAAACAACCACCCAGACCCCCGCCCCTGGCAGAGGCAGACATTCCCTTGTCCAGAAAGAGAAAGAGAGCAGAGCGTAAAAAAGACGCACTACTGGACATGGAGAATTTTGAGCATCGTGAAGAAGGACTGTTAAAACCAGCCCCAGCAGAAGAAACAGAGGAGATAGAGCTGGAAGAAGGAGTAGAGGACAGAACAGTCCGAATTGGCACAGATATAGACCTTTCCCTGAGGGTAAATATCATTGATCTGTTGCGAGAGCACGCAGACATATTTGCCTTCTCTGCCGACGAAATGCCAGGGATTGATCCCAACGTCATGGTCCACAGGTTGAATGTTAACAGAGAAGTCAGACCGGTAAAACAGAAGAAGAGAACTTTTTCGACAGAGAAGAATGTAGCCATCCAGGAAGAGATCAGCAAACTGTTAGCAGCCAAATTCATAGAAGAGTGTGACTACCCGGAATGGTTGGCTAATGTCGTGATGGTAAAGAAAGCAAATGGTCAATGGAGGATGTGCGTAGACTTTACAGACCTAAACAGGGCTTGTCCAAAGGATTGTTACCCGCTGCCTAGAATAGACCAACTGGTGGATTCCACCAGCGGGCATGCCCTGCTGAGTTTCATGGATGCCTTTTCGGGCTATCACCAGATCAGTTTGTTAGAATCAGACCGGAAAAAAAGCCGCCTTCATCACAGACGCCGGAGTTTACAACTACAGGGCTATGCCATTTGGCCTAAAGAACGCAGGGGCCACATACCAGAAACTGGTAGACAAAATATTTGCAGGACAAAAAGGCCGAAACGTGGAGGTGTATGTAGATGATTCCATAGTCAAGAGCAAAAAGGAGGGCGATCACATTAAGGATCTGAAGGAAACTTTTGCAACATTGAGGCAATTTGGTATGAAATTAAACCCAAAAAAATGCGTGTTCGGTGTTAAGTCTGGAAAATTTTTGGGATTCCTGGTCAGTCAAAGAGGAATTGATGCCAACCTAGAAAAAGTAGAGGCCATACTCAACCTACCAGAACCAAGAAACATACGAGACATCCAGAGGTTGACTGGGAAAATGGCAGCACTCACCAGGTTCATCAGCAAGTCCGCAGACAAGTCTCTCCCCTTTTTCCAGGTGCTAAAGGGAAACAAAACATTTAAGTGGGGAGAGGAGCAAGAGAAAGCATTCAAGGAGGTGAAGAACCATTTGAAAAGCCTCCCAACCATAGCCAGACCAGAAGTGGGGGACATATTACAGCTATACATCTCTGCCTCCAAGAAAACTGTAGCAGCAGCTCTGGTAGTCGAGAAGGATAAAATCCAGCAGCCAGTCTACTTTGTCAGCCACATCCTCAACCCAGCAGAACAGAGGTACCCCCTGATTGAAAAAATGGCCTTCGCCATCATGATAGCTGCCAGAAAATTGAAACCATACTTTGACGCGCATAAAGTGCAAGTGTTGACTAATCAGCCTTTAGAGAAGTCATTGCAGAGGCTAGATACCTCTGGTAGACTCCTGAAATGGGCAGTGGAACTCTCAGAATATGACATCGAGTACAAACCCAGAACCGCCATAAAAGCACAGGCACTGGCAGATTTCATTGCAGAGGCATCATACGAGGAGGAGGAAGAACCATTGGGGACTTGGCAGATCTCAGTAGACGGCTCCGCCGCAGTCACAGGGTCGGGCGCAGGTATCATAATGGTGTCACCAGAAGGCAACATTTTCGAATATGCTATAAAATTTAAATTCAAAGCTTCAAATAACGAAGCAGAGTATGAGGCGGCAATCGCAGGAATCCAGATGTGCAAAGCAGCAGATGCTAAGAAAATAGTGCTCAAAACCGATTCACAGCTGGTGGCCAGCCAATATAGAGGCGAATATGAAGCCAGAGAACCGTCTATGCAGAGGTACTTGGCCTTGATGAAAGAAGCAGTAGCCCAGCTAGAAAGCTTTGAGATTCAACTGGTTCCCAGGGCAGAAAACAGTCAAGCAGACGCCCTATCTAAGTTAGCAAGTTCGACATTACAGGACTTGGAAAGAACAGTGATGGTAGAGGTCCAGGAAGAAAAGAGCATTGACAAAAAGCCTGTAGTCAACTTCATTGACACTGAGCCACAGTGGTATGACAGTATAGTCTCATACAAGCTGGGAAGGGGCCTTCCCACGGCAGAGCAAGAGCAGAAAAAAGTAAAACGAAACGAGCATTGGTTCGTCATTTACCAGGGTAAACTGTACAAGAAATCATTTTCGTTGCCACTGCTGAGATGCATATCAGCAGAGGAGTCGCAACGAGTCATTGAAGAAATACACGAAGGAATATGTGGAAACCACATAGGCGGCAGGACATTAGCCTTGAAAGCTCTCAGAGCAGGATATTATTGGCCAACCATGGTAAGTGACTCTCAAGCATATGTTAAAAAGTGCGACAAGTGCCAGAAATTCGCCCCAGTGATCAACCAACCCTCTAATGACTTACAGCCAATCATCAACCCCATACCATTCGCCCAGTGGGGAATGGATATTCTGGGACCATTCACAGCAGCAAGCGGGGGAAGAAAATTTCTGATCGTGGCAGTTGACTATTTTACTAAGTGGATCGAAGCAGAGCCCACTAAAAGCATAACAGCCAAACGGATGAAGGATTTCATCTGGAAGAACATTGTGACAAGGTTCGGCATCCCAGAAAGTTTGGTCTTCGATCATGGAACACAGTTCGACTGCACTCCTATAAAGGATTATTGCGCTGAACTAAGAATAAAATTCGCATACGCATCTGTGTGCCATCCCCAGAGCAATGGTCAGGCAGAGGCAGCAAATAAACAAATCCTGGGAGCACTGCGAAAGAAGGTAGAAGATTTTAAGGGTGCATGGGCCGACCTTATTCCAGAGATCTTATGGTCCAACAGGACCACTGAAAAAGAAGCAACAGGAGAAAGTCCTTACAAACTAGCTTTTGGGGCTGAGGCGGTCCTGCCTGTCGAAGTGGGTCTACCTAGCTTTAGAGTGCAGTACTATGAGGAAGGCACTAATGAGCAGCGTATGAGAGAAGCGTTAGATCTCTTACCAGAAGTCAGGCTGCAAGCAGAGCTCAAGTTGGCAGCAAACAAAGAAAAAATGAGCAGGGCATACAACAAGAGGGTAAAGCACAGACCCATGCAGGTGGGGGATCTGGTCCTCAGAAGAACAGCTGCCACTGGAAAGGGAAAGGCAGAGGGAAAATTCACTGCCAATTGGGAAGGACCTTACCAGATCACAAAAGAAGTAGCCCCAGGCTCGTACCATCTAATGACGATGGAAGGAAGAGAATTGAAGAACAGCTGGAACGCCAACATGCTAAAGAAATACTATGTATAGACACAAGAAGTTAATATTATAACAAGGCAATAGAAGCCAAAGTGAATCTCTTTTCTTTTGTAACTTTCCACGCTTACAAGCATAATAAAAATTGGCCCAGCTACCTTCGATGAGAAGAAAGCGCGTCAGGTCTCTTGGAAAAATAAAAGGTAAACGGCTAAAACTCGGAGAGAAACGCTACCCACGAATAACTTGGTCTGATCAACCAAGTTATTGGGTAAGTTTTTTCTCAACGAGATTTAAGCGAAAACGTTTCGCGAGTTTTGTCCTGGCCAAAGCCAGGACAATTCAATAATACGCAGCCAAAGTAGGCTGGAATAAATATGAAGATACTTCTTGAGCTTTGTCCTGGCCAAAGCCAGGGCAACTCAATAATGCGCAGCCAAAGTAGGCTGGAATAAATATGAAGATACTTCTTGAGCTTTGTCCTGGCCAAAGCCAGGACAATTCAATAATACACAGCCAAAGTAGGCTGAAATAAATATGAAGATACTTCTTGAGTTTTGTCCTGGCCAAGACCAGGACAATTCAATGATACGCAGCCCAAAGTAGGCTGGAGCAAATTTGAAAACACTTCTCGGTTTTTGTCCTGGCCAAAGCCAGGACAATTCAACAATACACAGCCCAAAACAGGTCGAGGCGAATATAGAAATACTTTTTGAGTTTTGCCCTGGCCAAAGCCAGGGCAATCAAGCATGCAAAGCAGGCCAAATGGAAATATGGGGGAAACAAAACAGTAAAAAATAGCAAGCAAAAAGCAACAAGGTAAAACGCAGCATAGGCACGACGAGTTAACAAACAATGGGACCGGCGGCTATACCTCAAAAACTTATGCAATGTACAGCCCTACAAAAATGGCCACTGTTGATCAAAACTAAAAACGATAAATATTATTCCCAGAAACAAATTCTTACTCTCCACGCAGGGAGGACAAAAACTACCAAAAGAAATAAACTATGCATTGGCTGAGGTAGTGCAAGATGAACATGGGGACAGCCGCCTGTGCCATTATTGCCCAACATCATCTTCAGCATCAGACAGAGGCAATTCCCCAGGGTGAACATTTTCAACACAATGATCAGGCACCCCATCATCCTCTGGCACCACACCGCCTGCAGCCAGAGACGCTTGCTCGGCCTCCCTCTTCTTTCTCAGAAGTTCAACATGGAGCCCAGCCAACCAAGCAGCTTCGATAGGAGACCAGTCAAGATCAGGATGCTTTTCTTGCACTATTAGCGAAGCAGCCTTCCACCCGCCATCATAGCTCTGAGTGCGCAGAGCATACTGCTCATCTGACCGACGGAAGTCGCGAATGGCAGCCGCAAGTTGATCTTCGATGGAGTTCTGCAGTTGGGCCATCTCATTATCATGAGACTGCTCAACAGAGAGAAAGTCTTGCTGAAGAGTCTCAATTTTCTGCTGTCCGGTGACCAGATCAATTTGGGCCTGGGAAAAGCTAGCCTGCAGCTGATCACGCTCTTCAGTAACAATCTTCAATTGATCATTAGCCGAAGTGAGACAGGTCGATGATAACTCCAGATCAGCAGTTAGCTCCTCAATTCTCTTCTTCTGGGCCTCCATGTGAGCAACGTTGGCAGCAAGTCGTTTCTGGTAAACTATGAAAACTTCTGTCAACTCACGAACAGCGTTGCCACACTAAGAACATAGAAAAAGAGACAAGCATTATAAGTTAGTGCATAACAAAAGAAAACAAACCAATGTACCAAAGGAGAAGAGAAGTAAACCAAGTATACCTCCATGACCTTCTGGCAGGCATTCGCCCCAGGAGTATACAAACGCTCTTTGGGCAGGTCGCTGGGCAACTGCAGACCTCTTAACATCCTCAGGGCAAGCGTCCCGCCTTTCTCAGGGTAGTTCCCATATAAGCTTTCTGATTCGGACACATCCCAGCGCGGGACAAAAGTACGATCCAAAGCAGCAGGACCAGAGAAGATAGCAGCCAGCTCAGGATCGGCCTGGGGACGAATGTCGAGAAATTCTTTCTCAACGAACTCCTTATGCCGACCCGTGATATGCAGGTCAAGATCATCAGCAGCCAGATCACTTCCTTGAAGCTCGTGCTCCAAAAACTGTCGAAGAGAGCTACCAGAAGTGTTGCTACGATGGGGATCAGCCGCAGAAGGGGAGGCTCGAAGTTGCTCAGCTCCGCTATCAAACCTAGGTTGTTTCCCAGGACGTTGAACAAAAGGCGGCTCCTCAGCTTCGATATCCACAGGTTCCGACGCAGAGCCCGAACAACCTGGCTGGTCACATACCTCACCAGCCACTTCCCCAAAATCATGGCCTGCACCCTCTGTCGGAGCTTCGAGCCCAGCCTCGAAATCGGCTCGGTCACGACGAGAGCCTGACAGAGCACCACGATGGGAAGCTCCGCGAGAGGTCTGCCCTCGACGAATAGGAGTGCTCGCAGAACCAGTGTTTGTAGAGGAGACCACTCGAGACACTCTGGGAACGATCCCAGAACCGCCACCCCGACCAGAACGGCGTGTAGAACTTCTCCTGCTGCCCTCTATTTGGTCAGCCAAAATTTGATACCCATTCGCAGCAGGATCGGGGGGAGCAGCGCAGATGAAAGAACCATCAGCCCGAACACCCAATTCCTCAAGATTCAAGAATTGACGACCTAAAACAAAAAAAAAAGGAGTAAGCAAAAAAAAAAAAAAAAAAAAAAAAAAAAAAAAAACTCGCACAAAGAGAAAAGAAAACATGAAGTGAAAAAATAACACAGAACTAACCTTGAGGGTGAGTAGAACAAAGAAACATAGCGGACAGCACGTCATTCCGCAGAACATAACTTGAATGCGGAAGCCAAACACGAGGCAACCGCCCAACCTCTTTACCAGCAGCATTTAACTTGGGCTCAGATGAAAAATGCTCAAAAGCCCTCTCCTCCAAGACAGCACCATCCAAAATCTCGACTCCCTCTAGCCGAGTCCGAGGTCTAACAAAGCCCCGAGCAACAGGAAAGTCAGCAGGGACAGCGAGCCAGTAAAACCTATCCTTCCACTCCTTTTGGCCAGTAGGCATCCCATGGCAGGTCAATCTTCCACGATTGCAATAGATAGAAAACCAGCCAATCTTGTTCCCAGTACCGCTGTTGCGCAGATGATGGACTCGCTTGCAGAGAGAAAGGGTCTCAGGAAACTCCAAAAACCGGCAGACCCAAATATAGCTGATCAAAGTACGAACAGCGAAGGGATGGAGCTGAGCTAAGCAAACGTTGAAGGCACGAAGAATCTTCACCAGGGTAGGATCCAGAGGAAAGCGCAGACCAAAATCCAGACTATAGGCATAAACGCCTATGCACCCCTCTGGTGGATGCGTAATCCGAGCATCATCGTCTGGCACGATGAGTCGATAACCATCAGGCAGACCATAAAACTCTTTACCAACAACAGCGTGATTCTCTTTTCGCGCATCATCAGTCCACTTAGTGTTCAGCTTCGCGTGTAAGGGACCAAAAGCAGAGGCTTCAGAAAGGTAGGGTGTCGAATCCCCAGGAACGACATTCTCTTCCACGTAGTTGGGAAAAGGCCTCATCTCATTCACCTGGGCCAAAATATCCTCCCCACCAGCTTGCCCACCCACGGAAATAGTGACACGGTTGGCCATCATAGAACGAAAAATAGATTCCCGGCGTCTGTAAACACGCAAAGACAGTTCAGACTCATTAGCTCCAGCAAGCTGTTCAAAATCATCTAACCAGGCCTGTTCAGACAGAGGCTGAACATCAAGCCCTGGGGGGACATTGGACGGCGGATTTATCCTAACTATCCGCGACAGATAATCATGGCGCATCTCCCTAAGAGTTTGACGTAAAGATGGGGACAGGTCGGCCGTAGAGTCAGGACACCCAGAATCACCCGCATCTGGGGGGGGCGGCTCCTCCCCAGAGGATTCATCGTCAGAGGACAAAGGAATCACAACAGGCACAGAGCGAGACAAAACATCATGCATTGATTTGGTTCTGTGCTCAGCAGAAGCCCGAGTCTCCTCATCAGAAGATAAAGAGACAGAGGAGGGAGAAGAGGTAACATAAGAAGCAGAGGAAACGCTTTTAGCGCCCGAGCTACTAAGGTTTTGGCTATCAGATGCATCAGACATTATGAACTGAAAGTCACAGGACAAGGGAAAAGGGCACAAAAGTAAATAACAAAAAAAAAAAAAAAAAAAAAAAAAAGAAAAAATAAAAAAAAAAAGATGGGGAAAAGCTACTCAACAATGGCGGAAGTTCAAAAACGACTTAACAATGGCGAAAAATACCAGAAATTGAAACCCCAAAGACACTAAAATCAAGCGAACAACAAACAAAGGTCATGCAAAAGAATCGAAAAAACAGCAAAAAATAGAAACTTACCGGAAAAAGAAGATAGAGTTAGAATCAAAAGAAACACAGCAACGAAAACCTCCCTTCGCGAAATGGCAAACGAAAACACGAGGGGCAAATGACCACCACAAGCAACAAGAACACTAGCAATCGACCGGAAAAGTGACGGCAAACACAAAAATGTGCGAAAGATCGAATTTTGAGAAGACTTCTGCAAATAACAAGCAACGGAAAATGAGAGCACTCGAGTGTTTTTCTCAGAAACACCAAGGAGAGAGAAGGTAAGAAATGAAGATGAAGAAGGAAGGAAGTTACCTTTTCTCTTTAAAAGCCAAAGAAGAACGGCTGGGATGCGAGCAACGATACAGTTGCACAAGCAGGATGAAGGACACGTGTAGACCTCAATACAACCAAACTTAATCATGATGAAGGACGGCCCAGATTGAGCGACGATTCCAATCGACTCTTCGGATGGGCAACGCGTGGCACGAGGAAAAACCGGTTAAAATCCCCAAAGATTTCTTACCATTCAGAAAGCCCGCCCAAAAAAAAAAAAAAAAAAAAAAAAAAAAAAAAAAAAATATAGATCTACTCTGGAGGGACTGGTAGGAAGAAAATACACAGCCAGGACAAAAGCAAAAAACCAACAAAACAAGCATTGCAGCCCCAAAGAGTCCAGATCAAGGACAGAAGAGCAGACCTGACTTAAAAGGTCAGCTCTACTCTTGAGGGACTAGTTGTACGGGGTCATATCCAGATCAAGGACAGAAGAGCAAACCTGACTTAAAAGGTCAGCTCTACTCTTGAGGGACTAGTTGTACGGGATCATATCCAGAGAGGGCAGAACATCAATGACAGAGCAAACCCTGACACCCAGGGCACGCCCAAGTCAAAGAAAGACTCTAAACCCCAAGCCAAGTATATGCAGCCCAGGCAGATCAAACCTCCCCAGATCACGTGTAAAGACACAGAGCAGAGCTAGGCAAAGCTGCATCAGTCCAAGAAGGGACCTGCAGGCTAAACGACAACGACAAGGAATAAAGTACATCGCCGTCATACACGTGGCGGCATCTGAGTAGGCCAAAGTACAGAATAGTACGCCTATAAATAGCACCCACATCATTCATGATGGGACAGATTCTTACACACGGTACTTGCTCCACCTTCTCTCTATATTCCCTCTCTAAAGACTTCTTACCTATTTGCTGACTTAGGCATCGGAGGGGGTTTCCTCGGTTAAACCCCCGAGGTTAGCTCACGTTTGCTCTGCTTGACAGGGCCAAGGCACTCCGGAACGTCCTCCCAGTTCCACACCCGGAACAGTATACATATGAAAATCCAAAGGTCATAAACAATCAACGCCGATTGATCAAAACATAAAGAATGCAGCCGACGGAAACAAGCTGGGACTGGCACATGCAACTTATCCATCGGGCGCTGGTTTACACGGTAGTGAAGAAGTTCGCCACTGCCTTACCCGGTGAAAAACAGACGTAGTACTATATAGTGGTAAGTTCAATGTTCATTTTCAAAAAAAATTAGCTCCACGAATGAAAAAAATAGTAAGTGTTTCGGGTATGAAATAATAGGTTTTGGATGAAGGCTCTTTCGTTGATGTGGAAAATCTAACTATTTTTTTATTGTATGGAGTCCAAGAATACCTGCACACGAGTAAGATTATCAGCCTCGGGGGTGTTTCCGATGAAAGACCATTCGATGCCTAAGTAAACACTTGGTTCGGATCTAGAGAGAGTTCTCAAGAGAATTGTAATCGTGAAGGAAATAAATGTACCTTGATACATGCGCTAAGGCGATATATATAATGTTTGTGTAGCAGTAGCTGGGGCTTGACTACAAATGGGTCTTGGGCCACTTAAATTAGCGTAGAGCCTAATGAATGGAGCTGACTTAAGTTATGTTAGCCAAGTGGGCTTTTGGGGAGCATGCCCAATTGGTAGCCAATTGGACACGTACCCCAAACAACATGCCTCCCAAATCCATTTCATGCAAGATTTAATGAATGGGTATCCATATGCAACTTGACGGTTTTGAAGTCCAAAAGTCCGGGCATTTAATTCAAAAAGGAAGTTTGAATTAGTGCACTGATGACAAGTATTATTATTATTATTATTATTATTATTATTATTATTATTATTATTATTTAATTCAAAAAGGAAGTTCGAAATTGTGCATTATTGACGGTTTAATTGTACTACTGTACGATATTATTATACTCCCTCCGTCCCAAAATTATCTTCCTGTTTAACCAATTTCACGGTTTTTAAGAAAAATATTTGGAGTGGATAAGTCTAATAATTGGATTGTACTTGTATTGGAATAAGCAAAATGGTCCCCTCATCTTTTGCACATGGATCCTAATCAAAATAGTTTAACCAATAAGAATACAATAATATTTATTCTCAACCAATCAAAATGCTCAGATTTAAAGCACACAGATTCAACACAAATAGGGGTAATACGGGGTCATTTTTTCCATCAAATGGTCCCTTCCTCTTTTTCTGATTTTTGTGGTATTAAATTAGTTTTCCTTGATTTTCTTTTTAATTTTAGTGGTCCCAAACAAGGGTAAAGTGAAAAGTTAATACATCTATAACTAGAAACAGGAAGATAATTTTGAGACGCTCATTTAAGAAAGTAGGAAGATAATTTTGGGACGGAGGGAATATATAACAATCTAATACACCCGTATTAATATAAGCAGTATCATTATATTTACATTTTCTTCGTATCGTCCATACTAGTAATGAAAAACAGAGGAATGCTACATCGCTGGTGGACAGCGACAAAAAGAGCCCATACCTAGAGCAAAATGGTATTTTCGCTACATGAGTTGAAAAGTCAAACAAATTACTAAATATCGGCAATATGACAGTAATTGATAAAACAATGACAGTATTTTAATACAACAATGACAGTATTTATGTAAACGATGATAATACTTATATAACACTTGTATACATATTTTTATCTATTCATTTAATATGCAACGCTTCTATCTATTCATTTAAGTGACCCCTTTACTTTTTCTATTTCATTACACTTGTATACATAATTTTCTTTTTTTGGGTGATTGTGACAGTATTTTAATACAACAATGACAGTATATATATAACAATGACAATACTTATATTACCGATGACAGTATATAAGAAGTTAGCAACACTTGTACACATTTATTTAAGTGTGGGCCATCTTTCCAAATTTTTTTATTTTTTATTTTTTATTTTTTTAGGGTGGGTATGGGTCTTTTTTATCGCTGGTGGACAGCGATGTAGCATGCCTCTGAAAAACACGCAATAAGAGGGAATAGCGAGACGTCAGTGATGAGATATTCCGTACGGTTAGACACTTGGTAAACATGCAGTAAGTTGGACAGCCTCCAATCTGCCTTATTTCACTAAACCTTGGACATTAAGTTTAATTAATTATTTACTCCACTTATTACTGCACGAACGAGTATGGAACCATCTTCGACTTGTATAGTTCCAGACCAGCTTCAGGCCAGGATCGGAGAGGCCAGCCCATGCCCAGCTGAAGACGTGGACCCCAAGTAAATAAAAAATGAAAAAAAAAACTTAAAGATGAAGCGAACTACGCCGAAATATCGAGTGGTTCGGGAACATTCCAGAGAACGTGTCAAACAACCAGCCGCTAAAACTCATGACACACGCCTTAAAAGCCCACGTCATCGCATCAAATTATTTATTTTCCAAAATATCCGGTTTTGACCAGAAATATCTAAGTCCAGAAAAGTTTTATAAATAGCCTTCACGATTCTCTTGGCTGAAGCTTCTGAAAATTTCTGGTTTCTGCGCGCAATACAAACCATACTTCTATACCACTCTTTTACTTTCTCTCTCATCAAAAACAAAATCCAAAAAACTTAACAAAAATCGAATCGATCGAAAAACAAATTGCCAAATCTTAATCGTATAAGAAGAACAGCGGATTTGAAAACCGATTTTGGGTGTTTCGCAGTCGTCGTATGTCCTCGGAGATTTCCGAAAGGTTGGTTTGATTTTTCATTTTTGTTTCATCAATTTGTTCGTGATTGTTGATTTATCGTTATTGTTCAGGAATTTGTGGGATTCTTTTTAGTTGTAAGAGTTGGAATTTGAGAAAAATGTTCGTTTTTAAGGTTGATTTTTTATTTCTTTCCTTAGGGTTTGAGTTTATTTGTTAGTTTTTGTTGTCTGTTTTGTGATGCGAAATGAACACTTTGGTTAAAGAACTGAAAAAATCTTTGAACTCCTTAGGGTTAGGATTAACTTGTTGATTTAGGGTTAGGGTTTCCACTTGAAATTTCGAATTGCGTATGTTATTTGTTGATTGGAACACTAATGAATGGAACGGTGTATCAATTTTGGGGGGAAATTGTTTAGCTTCATTTTATGCTTTGATGATGAATATCTGACTGTTGAAGTAATTGTTGATTTAGGGTAAGGTTTTACTTGAATTTTCGAATTGCGTATGGTATTTATTGATTGGAACACTAATGAATGAACTGGTGTATCAATATGGGGGAAATTGTTTAGCTTGATTTTATGCTTTGATGGTGAATATCTGACTGTTGAAGTAAATAGAAAAACTTAGCCTGTGATCTCGTTTGTTGCAGATTGTGAACGAAGTAGTTGTGTCGGGGGCAGTGGAGACGGGTTTTGATTCTAATTTGCATCGCCCTTGTTTGAATTATTCCTTCCAGAGGTGGTAGTTGCTGTTATAAATTGAATTTAGTTATAATTTTAACTCGGAAATTATCTTTAATTTGCCAGGATGGGCACTTTCCATTACGACAAAGCTTCCTCTAACACACATTGTTCTTCTTCTGTACCCTTTGATTGCACCAGGAGAAGGAAGACTCGGAGAAGGTGTGATGGAACTGATTCTCTGGCTGATACTCTTGCCAAATGGAAAGAAATCAATGAGAAACTCTGTGAACAAAAGGAAGATGGCAAGCCTGTTAGGAAGGCGCCTGCAAAGGGGTCGAAGAAAGGATGTATGAAAGGCAAAGGTGGACCTGAGAATTCCCTTTTTAAATACAGAGGAGTTAGACAGAGGACTTGGGGTAAATGGGTAGCTGAGATTCGAGAGCCGAACAGAGGTAAAAGACTTTGGCTCGGTACTTACCCCACTGCCCTTGAAGCTGCATTGTCTTATGATGAGGCTGCTCGTGCTATGTATGGTGAAAGTGCTAGATTGAACTTGCCATATTACCCTGCACCAGTAAGGGAGGATTCCAGAGATGATTCTGCTAGTGCCTCATACACAACAGCTACTACGACTAGTGCCTCATACACAACAGCATGTACAACTTCTGGTAATAACTCTGATGTCTATGTTGGAGAGCAATGGGATGGTGTAACGGGTGGTGCTACTGTTAAGCGAGAAGACATTGAAGGTGATTCTGAGTTTGATTTTAAAAATGCTTCAGCAGGTTTTAAGGTTGGCACCCCAGGTACTCCTGTTGATAAAGAAGAGAAGGCAGTTGTTGATAACGGTGAAGGTGACCAAGGTGGCATTGACATCAATGACTACTTGCATAACTTGACAATGGATGAAATGTTTGACGTTGATGAATTACTTGGAGCTATAGATGCTGGCCCTGTTTCCCCTGTAGGTAATACGACAACACAAGGACATGATGCATATGGTGCTTTCAGATCTCAAGTAGAGAACAATAGTATACAGCTAGAGAGGCCGGAGAGCTGGTCGAATCACGAACAAAATCCGAATTACTTTCATCTGTTTCAAAATCAAGATGATGTCAACTTGTACGGAAGTGTGAATAACAGTGATCAAGGCTACAATGGGGTTAACTATGGGTTCGACTTCTTAAACCCTGACAGACAAGAGGATTCTTCTCTACCAGTCGAAGATCATGGCTTTCTGAATCTCGGAGAATTGGGGTTTTAACAGTGGTGATGGGCCTCTTTGTACAGCAGCAATGGTGAAGAAATCATAATGTAGCTTCATGTAGCAAAAAACTCAGAATGGTATTTTGGTGTCTAGTTTGAGTTTGTTGGGTGCTCCAATTAGTTTCACTTGGTTCATTCTGGAACCTTCATAACTGAAGCAAAGCTTATTCTCAATAGGTTTTTGATATAAGAGACATAAGCTCTGTTCTTTCTTTTTTCCTCTTGTTCTTGCTAACAATGAACATTTAGGACTAGTGATGTGAAGCTTGAATACTTTTTTGAGGGAATGTAATTCTTTTTTGTACAAATCAACTTTGCTGACCTTGCCTGAAACAAGCTACACTGACATCCTTTTGCAGTTCCATTCCTACATTCAACTTTTGGTGTTTGCCTTAATCTTCTTTTGCGCGATTTGTTGTAACTGTGAACTTTTACTCGAGTCACAATTTTTCCAACAGAATATGCACTTTCCCTGAGTGATTGTAAATTGTGGTGCATTTTGGCTAGTTTTGTTGTGAAATGTACAGCCACGACTAGGCACCCTGAGTTGCTATAATTTTCGGTAGAGGGCTTTCTTATAGAGGCTTGTGTTTTATGTAAGTCTTTGCCTCTCGGAATTAATGTTAATTATTTTGACTTGGTTGGCATGTTGAATGCTCCATGTAGAAACGTTCAAACAGAACCAATTTTTGTTCATTCTTTTGCCATATAAATGGAATTTGGGTACTTCTGATGTCTCTACGAATGATCTGGTCCTGTGTTCTGAAACTACGTTAAGCACAATGTTATTGCTTGTCTGAATGTTCTGTTGCAATCCAGATTTCACTGTTGTAATCATCCTTATCAAAATTAGTCATGGAGCCTTGTTAAAGTGTTTTAATTTGCTTAAATGTTATACGAGTAATTTTTTCTTTTTTCTCAAAATCATAATTTGTTCTCTTCATGTTTGATCAAGGTTCCTGAATAGAATGGTCAGGATTTACATTAGTGTCCGTACTCCGTAGTTTGATTTTTGGTCGAAAACATAAGTTTCACAACCTTTATTTTCCAGATCAAACTCTTGATATTTTGTGGTTCACATTCAGGCTTCGTTTGGTAGGGCGTAAAACGTTTTCATGTAAAACGATTTCCCTTTTTCAATCATTTTACGTTGATTGGTTGGATAAGAGATGGAAAACAATTTTCCATGACTCCGTCAAAAGTAGAACACCCTTTTTCCATTTGAAATGAAGGAAAACCACTTTTCTTTCTTTCCTCCTTACCTCCCTCTCCTTTCTTCCCCTCAATCTTCACCATCTTCTCCCATTTTTCTTTAAGTTACCAAACAAAGGAAAACTAGTTTGGAATTGTGCTTTCCCTTGAAAAATATTTTCCATGGAAATTCATTTTACAATGAAAACGTTTTACGTCCTACCAAACGGAGCCTCAAGCATTTTACATTGACAAATAAAAAAAGTACTTATATAACAAATTAAAGCTTAATTTGACAAGAATAACAAAAGAAAATAACTTATATTTCTTCATTAGTTAACTCATTACATTATACAAATTCACTTCTACACATCATCACACATTAAACAACATCCTTGAACAAAGAGCACTCTATCATTTGAGAACTTGGAATTATGCAGCAGAAGAGATATCAATGGACTTGACCTCATGCTTCTTTTCCTCCATTTTAGGCACAGTGACGGTAAGAACACTATTCTCCATATTCGCCTTAATCTCCTCCATCTTCGCATTCTCCGGCAGCCTAAACCTCCTTAAGAACTTTCCAGAACTCCGCTCGACACGGTGCCACTTTTCATTCTTATCCTCTTGCTCTCTGTTTCTCTCCCCGCTTATCTGGAGCACCTTTCAGTCTTCCACCTCAACCTTCACCTCCTTCTTCAATCCGGGTAAATCCGCCTTGAAAACATGGGCCTCCGGAGTCTCTTTCCAGTCGATTCGAGTGTTCACAATCGCAGCAGTGTCTCCTCCGGTAGAGGAGAGAGGCCGAGAAAGGGTGTTGAAGGGATAAACAGAGAGTTGTAGTTCGTTCAGAGAATGATTCCATTTCAAAAACTGATGTTTCTTGAATAGGCGCGGTAAGACTAGAATAGGAAATCAGAGGAGTTGAGTTTCAATTGTACTCTGGAACCTTCCTACAATCCTACGTATTTGGGATTTTGGGCTTCTCAGTTAACCGAATCTGCTATTTCTGTATTTTGGGTTATGGACTTATGGCCAATCGATAAAATATTTGGGCTTCAATCACATAACACAAATAGTCTTTTTTTTTTTTTTTTCCTTTTTGTTCTTTTTGTTCTTTTTGGTGAATACACAAATAGTCTACTTGGTCACTTGACTTGGCAGATACTCCCTCCGTATTTATTTAAGGGATACACTTGTCTTTTCCGGCCGTATTTATTTAAGAGATACAGTTGTCATTTTTAGTAACTTATCAACCTCACTATCTAATTATATAATACTTCATCCGTTCTTTTTTAAATGACACAATTATTTAGGCACGTTTGCCAATGCACGATTTCAAACATTAATATCTCTAAATGTGTATCGGAAAAAATTAAAAAAATTTGATATTTAAATAATATTTACTGATACGAATCTAATAAGACCCACACGACTATGTTTTTTTCTTATGTATAAACCACAAAAGGAAGTCAAAGGTGTTTGTGTGAATATTGTCTAAAACCTCATTGTGTCATGTAAATAAGAACAGAGGAAGTATATATAATTTACCCTATGACCCACCATCCTATTAAACAAATAATTTCATAATTCCACCCCACCTCTCACCCCACCAAAATAACATGATCCCCACTTGTTTACTTACTACAATATCTACCCAACCACACTTGCTTTATTATTTTATTTCATTCAATTCTTTTTCTTAATATCCGTGCCCAATCAAGTGTATCTCTTAAGGGCATGCTTGGATTGAGGGTAAAGGGGTAATAAAAGTCAAACTAAGGTAATTGAAGGTGATGATGAGGGGTTGAAGTGGTGGCAAAGGGAACAAGCTAGTGTTGGCAAGAAGAAAATAAAAGGGAAGGGGGAACAAATACCCTCATTATGGGGGGAATAGTTACCCACCATCCCACTAGGGTGATTATTACCCTCATTTAGGGGATAATTACTTCCCCCCTTCCTCCCTTCTCCTCACAACACCACCACTACCACAACTTCTCATCACAATACCACCACACCACCCCCCTTGCAACCACTTCAATTCAACTTCATTGTCCTTTTATTATGGTGGTTTGACTTTCATTACCCCATAATCCATTACACCCAATCCAAGCGTGCCCTAAATAAATACGGAGGGAGTAATAAAGAGATTTTTTTTAACAAAAAAATAAAAATTACTCCCTCCGTCCCAGATTAGTTGTTACATTTACCTTTGCACAAAGTTTTAGATGATAAGTAGTTGTTTGGTTATCAATTGTTATTTTATTGAAAAAGTAGATGTGATAGGAGTTAGTGGGGTATTTTTTTAATTGAATGAGAGAGTGTATGAGGACAAAAAAAATTTAGTGGGAAGAGAGAGACAATATAATAATTGTGGGGTCATTCCTAATTTAGAAGTGTAACAACTAATCTGGAACGGGCGAAAAAGGAAAGTGTAATAACTAATTTGGGTTTACTAGGTTACTTATTTAGCCTACTCCGTAAAGCGATAAATATGTTAAGTTATTTATTTAGCCTTACTAGGTTAATTACAATGTACTATATATATATATGTGGGAATAATGAGAACGACAAGATTTGAGCCGTATTTGTCATTGACAGATACTCCGTATTAACGAGCCGGACATAAAGTTGTCCGAGTATGACTCGTTTACTTAACGAGTTTAAATTTTTTGTTCTGCCTTATTTATGAACTTATCAAATAAGTTTTGACCGAACCTATTCACAAGGTGTTCATGTGATACGCAGAGGGAGTACTTTGGCAGTGTTGAATACTCCCTAAGTTTTTCAGTATATGCTCTACTGAGTTTCTAACTTTTATCAATTTGATAAAATGATTCGATGCGCAAAACCAGTTGAAGGTGGACCTCTTTTCTATCTTCAATTCAACACCTATATGATTCTTAATAAGACTAGAGGAAAAAGATTAAAAGAATATGCAACTTTCTGCTGAAAAAAATATGCAATAAAGCTATACTTGTAATACAATATATATGCTCAAATGCTCAATTAACTATTCCCTTTGTTCCTTTATGTTCTTCCCATTTGGAAATTGGTGTGAGAATTAAGAAAATGGAATCTTGTAATGATTGGGTGTAAGAGTAATGATTGAATGTAAGAGAAAGTAATAAAGAACTGAAAGAGAGAACATATTTTTAATAAAGTAATAAAAAATCATAAAAGTGGGGTTGGGTGGTTAAATAGGGAAATAGGGAAATAAGGGATGGTGGGGAAATTTATTGTAAAAAGTAATGTCCAAAAATAGAAATGGGAAGAATATATAGGAACGCCCGAAATAGAAACGGGAAAAACGTTTAGGAACAGAGGGAGTAATAACTATCTACTCATGGTGAGTACTCCCTGTCCTTTTATGTTTGTCTCGACTCTTTCTATTTAAAGTGACCATAAGTCCATTAAGTATGATTGTCCCTTTATAATTTACAAAATGATCATAATCCCTTTTTTCCATCCTCGTATTTATAAAACTAGTTGTTGGCCCGCGCGCTAGCGCGCGCGGTCCCCCAAGTTATACAAATCTATCTTCCGAAATATTATATAAATTATAAGCCTAACTACGCAATGGAAATAGTTGGGACGACATTTAGACATAGACGGTAACATAGTTAATTACAAATTTTAAGTTATCAGCCTAAATGCAATGGGTATTTTCTAGGAACATGAAAATCCCACCATATAAGTTAGTTTAAATACTAATACAACACAATACTAATAAAACACAATACTAATTTACTTTCACACATACAATACTACAATAGCGTGCATGAGCATGCTATGCAAAAAGGAGATGTCTCTAAAAGCAACACTCCTCGACCGCAATGAGGGGAATGATGCTCAAATTTTTCATAGGGGTGTTCACACAACCACCGAAATGAGTGGGTGATTAATAAGTGGAGATGTATGAAATTTAATTCTCTGAAAGAATCACAAATGTAAGTCATTCCTCAAGGAAGATTTATTTTTTCCGATGTTGTACTACCTTAGCCAGTAACTTCCTTTTCTTCTTGCCAAATTGATTCTAAAAAAATTCAGCAATTCTCTTGACGAATTTCTTTATGGACATTTACCCATAGTCTGCAAGAAAGTATTTCTGGAAACAAGAATATGAAGTAAGAAGATAAGCATTAATAGAGTATCTCGGTTTAAAAATATACGCTTTCATATCTAAATGAAAGTTCATGGTACAACCAAGGCTATTTCTGATACTACTATGCCAACAGCTTGCTTTTACTGGTATGTATCAATAGCTCGCGCTCCCCATGTCATATCTGATACTACTATGCGACAAAACCTCAGTTTTCTCGTGCTTTTGTGTATATGACGCGCGACTATGCATTCATTTTGTGTATGACTATGGCCATTACCAAAAGTCTCATTTAAAATAAGTCACATCACCCAATTATTTATAGTTGATGTTTATTAGGAATTTAGGATATGTACTTCTAAAATTAGAAAGTTTTCTACAATGGTAAAGGCGTTCAATAGTTTATTTTGTCAAATTCCACACTACAGGTTTATCTAGAGAGTGAAACATGTGCTCCAAATATCAGGAATTTACCACATAGATCTCACAAGTACCATTCATCCAAGTAACTAAAGAAAATCCAGTATAATATGTTTCTGTTAGTTGAAAAGTAGGGAAGGCTAAAATGCTAGTACTTGCAAAGGTAGACAAAGACAAACATTAAGCAAGAATAGTACAGAGTACGGAGTATTGTTTATGTTTTGGCTTATAATGCCTATTTGTCTCCTTTCGAATATGTCTCTAGCACTTCATTAAGCAGCAATACTATGAAATAATATCAATGTTATTTCAATAAAACAGATCTTGCCTGCAAAATATAAGTTAAAAGAAAAAAGCAGGAGGATCACAAGAAGCTTCCACCATAAATTCAAAATTATCAGATATCTCAACCACTCAAGAGTAAATGTCTAAGAAAATACTCTATATCTCAAGAAAATTCATTAGTATAGGTGGCCAAAATAATTTGTTGCAAATCCATATATTTTAGCGGACATGCTCCCTAACCACCACCAACATGGAAATTTTCGAGGTTTTACATATTGCGTCTGCTTCTAATATCAAACAACAAGATCCTTAGTTTATCCAGCCATTGATGATCTATATGTATATAAGCCCTCAATGCAAAAGCAAAAGCAGCACCCTCTTCTCATTAAAGTAGAAGCTAGAACACAAAAGTATAAAAGTAAAGGATTGAAATACCTCAAATCTGCTATCATGAGGAACAAAGTCAGTGGTACTTCATCATTAGCTGTCATTGTTGAAAGTTTTTGTGGAAGAAGACCTCTACAGAGGAGAGGCCACATAAAGGAAATTATAGCAGCGAAAGCTCTCCACTCCATTCTCCATATTCTTTTTAAAGCGTCCTTGTACTCTAATAACAACCCTCAACTTAAAAGAGTGAAGGAGAGTAAGGAAGAAGAATCAATATATTCCAAGATGGTTACCTTAGGTAAGAACTATACTTGAGAAGAATCAATACACAGAGGAAGCAACCATCAAGTGTAATAAAGCTACAGTGACTATACAAACCTATTATTAACAATATTTCTCTGATGCAACACAGAGGTAACAACCATCAAGAGTAATAAAGCTATACAGACCATACAAACCTATGATTAACAAGATTTCTCTGATGCAACACAAAAGAAACAATCATCAAGAGTAATAAATCTATACAGACCATAAAAACCTATGATTAACAAGATTTCTCTGATGCAACACAAAAGAAACAATCATCAAGAGTAATAAAGGTAAATGGCCATACAAGCCTATGATCAAGTCACGTACGATGAAAGTTCCTTTCTCTACTGCTTTACATATCACGCTGGAAAACCTGCAGATAGTGCCACCTGAAATTACTGAATTAATATAATGAATCAAGGGATTGAATATAGATAATGTCTCAATCCCACCTAAATACTGAATCAAGGAAAATCAAGGGATATCTCTTATTCATTTACATTAATGAATTAATATAAAACACACATTGTGTCATAATACAACTTATGGCCCATGTTCAGCTAGCCATGGAGCAGATAATATAAAATAGATAATGTCTCTACTATAAAACTAAAAACAATCAATTAAATATGGGGACTAAAAAATCAAGTTCATTAGCAGTACAAGTCAACATTGAGGATAATAACACACCCTTTTTTGTGCCAATCGCCAATCTCAGAATCTAATGCCAAAACCAATGCTTTAGTCGTCGCATTTTCTATCTTTCAGCTATCTGCATATATTTCAACAATTGATCAACAACTAATACAATCAACTAAATGGGAGAATGGTTATGTCAGCATGTGCTCCAACAACAACAGGGACATTGACCTCTACAAGAACAAAAGAAATTAACAAAATCATATAAGTGCAACTACGGACCACTGGGAAACCATTCAATCTACTTCCAACCGTTCCCTTCATGGACAATGTGGGATTGAAAATGTCAGCAACACATATTAAATGTAAGTAAATTGGCAGACGGGCCTCACATGATGTTACGATATGACTTAATGGCAATACCTGCAACTGGAAGGCCAGCCTTTGTAGCATATAAAGTATTAGCCCTGAGCACATCCAGAGTTGTCACACCAAACAACTTCTTGGGATCATAAGTTCCAGCTTTCTTGAATACCTTAGAGGCAATAGGCATTGTTGAGTTCACAGGTTTGCAAACCATGTTGACAATAGCCTAACCCACAGGAAGCCACCAGTTAGGCATCGTATGCATATTTTGGTCACCCATCATTAAAAAAAGAAACTAAAGGGGGGGGGGAGTTAAAGAATAAGATTGTACTCACATTAGGGCAATACTTGGCAACAAATTTGCAGAGATTTGACACAATATCGACATTGATGTTAAAGTGGTCATCACGTGTCATACTGGGCTTTCTGGGCACACCAGCACAAATGATAACAACATCCGATCCCTCTAGTCCTTCTCCAATTGGTTGTCCTTTGCATAACCAACAACTTGGTTTTCCTTTGCATTACCAACAACCTATGCAAAAAAATAAAAAATAAAAAAAATCATCAACACAGAGTCATGAAAGTCTGAACCCCATCCTACACTTGAAACAATCAACAATAAAAAATACTCACTAAGAATACTAAGCGACTTAAGAAGACACAAAATATCAATATCGATTCACATCAACAGAAATATATAAAATTAGCATGCCAAAACGCACTTAATAGGACCTGTATTGTGTATCTTCACCAGCATATTGCACTCATCAAGCACATTACATCGCATCAGTTTGAAGTGAGAATCCTTGATAAGATCAAAGGTCCTCAACGAGGTATTCTTTCCATCTACTGACGATTAGAAGTATCCATTTTTTATAAAACGTTCATGCACTTAATAGTTAATAGTAATGGAGTTTAATCAATAATTGACCCCGAATGAAATGATCCATCACCCAGCTACCAAAATCAAACCTAATCACAATAGAATGATGTGTGATCATTACCTAGAAATCGTGAATCTACCATTAAACTCCAGGTACCACCAGAAACCCTAACCATTCATAATTCAACAAAACGACCATTAAAAATAAATCCGCAAAATGTAGCTAATTACAATATACAACACTTTATCTCTCTAAAAACACATCAAGGAAGGGAAAGTAAAAAACTTTATCTCTCTAAAAAATAAGGAGAGTAATTCTCTCCCTCAAAGGGAGATCATTGGGGTGCAACCCCTCTTAAGCGGTCAAGTATAGCTATAATCCTAAACCCCTCAACCAAAGTAAGCGTTCCATTAATTACCTGCAACATATGTTCCATCTTTAAGCTTACTTCATTCAATTTTGAGCTAGCTTCATTAAATCCTAAAGCAATCGGTTTACTGTTTCAACTGCCTTATTGTCCAAACTTGGCAAATAAAAACCCACTAAGCAATGCATAAAAATTACACCAAACATCAATCTCTTTCATATAGCAATCCCTATCAAGAAAGCGATAGCAATCAAATTACACCTAGTTCCTAAACCAAGTCCAGCAACCAACAAATGGCCAACCAAAACCCAAACAACCAAAACCCCACAGAAAGGAAAATTATCCTTACTAGAAGAGGCCCAAGAATTACCCCACCACCAAATAGCCTTCACCCAGCAGATAATAGATACAACAATGCAATTATGGGTGGATTCAAAGATTCAAGAGAATTCTCTGAGAACAAAATCCAAAATTGGGTTAATGAGTGGATCAAAAGAGATAACATAGTTGTTGAGAAGGTTGGGAAGAAACTGTTTCTTTTCTTCTGTGAAGATGCTGAAGACTGTATTAATCTACTCAACCTCAACCAGATTAACTACGACAGTGCACTACTAGTTTTGAAACCGTGTTTTTTTGGTGCAACCCCTGGATCAATGAAACCAACTGAAACAGCCCTATGGGTGCGGTTTGAAGGACTCCCCTTCCTCTATGTCAGACCTGCTGTTGTTATGAGGATGGCGTCCAAACTAGGGCACACACTCTTAGTGGAAATGCCAGATGAGGAAAATCGAGCGAGACCACACCTGAAGGCAAGAATCAGAATTAATTTAAGTAAACCTCTGGCTCCAGGGTGTTATTTTGAGTATGAGGAAGGACATCTTGCATGGGTAAGCTTTCGTTATGAAAAAATCTTTAGATTCTGTAAAAAGTGTGGTAGGGTAGGCCACAAAACTATTGCATGCAAAACACCAATTAAAAAAGCAGAGGAAGACATTATGGAAATGATGAGAAGTATGAACGAGGGGGATGAGAGTGTAATATTTGATGATAATGAACTACCCCTGTTCACAAATAAAATTCGAGGGCTTGCTCCCACTCGGAAATATACAACAACCATTCCAAATTTAACAGGGGAACCTCGAAGCCCTAGAGTGTCGAGTAGTAGTGAAGGGAAAAACAGTGATGAAGATATGGATGATACATCCGATTCATCGAATAGCTCTGGCGGATCTAATGACCCTGATACACCGGGAAACCAGTCAGATGCTAACAGGGGTGAAGAAGATGAAGGTGCTAACCAATACGGTGCAACGTCATTCAGAATGACAGTGCCATGCAACATGTTCACACATAAGGAAGGGCACAATGGTAACTTACTACAAATGTGCAACCTAGATGACAAAGGTAAGTGCATAATTAATGATGCATTAATGAGTTCAGAGGAATGTGAAGATAATGTGGGGGCCCTGTCGGGAATTATTCCGAACATATGTCCAAAAGATGATGTCACCTTTCCCAATCTGGAATTTTCATTCCCAAATATGCCTTGTCCAGATATAGAGCATAACATACACCCTTTTGGGCTATCCAATCTCCAACTTGAGGCTATGGGCCCATTAGGTGAAATCTTTGGCCCACCTGTTCCTAAAACACAAATAAACCAAGTCCAAGGCCGACCAAGCCAATTCCTTGAACAGAAAGTTCCAAATAATCCAACCCAACCAATAATTGAAAATGACCCAATGGATCCCATTTGGGAGGATATAAACCTTGCTGACCTACATGAACCACAATCAATCAAACTCACATTTTCATCTATACTAGAAGTATGGTCAACTGAATTACCTCCCCTTAATTCGGATTCAATTACCTTAACCTCAACCGACAGACTTAGCCCACTATCACCATATCTCCTTGACCCCTTCATACCAATCCCTAATCCAACTACCATCAACCGCCAACAACACCCTTTCAACAACCCATCTAATCACATATCACCATATCCTCACTTTGAATCAGAAACATCATCAGATTCAGAAACATTCTCAGCCATGGTTGACTCCCCCAACTCCCACCTTCTACACAAAAAAAGGAAGCCTTACATCCACTGCATCACCCCATACCCATCAGAAAATGATTCATCAGAACCATCAGACCATGAGACTCATGATGAGATATCCTCCCTGCAGAAAAGCTCAACCAAAACCCCAAAAGTGTACCACCCATCATCTCCAAACCCAACCAAGCAACCTTCAACCATCCAAACCTTTGAGGAAGGGAAAGTCCCCAAGAGCAAAAAATTGTGGACTTCAAAGGGATTACTAGCAGGAATGTTACACAAAAGTAATCAAGCATGGGAAAATCTGAACAAAAGAAAAACATTATCCAAAAATGGAGTGGTTACGGATAATGTAGGGAAGAAAAGGGTTGGCAAGGCAATCAGTAAACTACCTTGCACTGGGGATAAAAAAAGGAAGATGGAGAACAAGAAAGGTGATGCTGCAGAACTCAAACTGAATGAAGGAATCAACGAAGCTGTGGTAGATACATCACTGTCACTTGGAAAGATCTGTTGTGGAGTTGGAGTGGGCGCCCCAAAGGCCCACCCCAATGAAATATGAGAGTACTATCATGGAATTGTAGAGGACTAAAATGTGCGGACAACTCTACAATTCCCTTTCTACAATGGATGGTCCGCAGGTTCAAGCCACAAATTCTCTTCTTAATGGAAACAAAGTGTGCAGCTTCGAACCTTAACTGGCTTTTGCGTGGATATGGGTTTAATAAAAGCTTTGGTGTAGACTCAGTAGGCCGAAGTGGAGGATTAGCCATGTTTAGTTCCCCCACAGTAGATGTTAATCTTAGTGCTTCATGTTGTAATTTCATTTCCTGTAATGTTGTAGATGTTTGGAGAAATGAATGGTCCTTAATTTGCCTTTACGGGGCTCCGGCCGTTTCAGATAGAGCAGGAGTGTGGAACAAACTGTCAATAGAAAGGAGATCACTCAACAATAAGGTAATCATCATAGGGGATTACAACCAAGTGGATAAATATGAAGACAAAATAGGAGGAAGTCATATAATTGCTGGGTGGACAGAATTCATTCTTTGGAAAATTGAGAATGGTTTAATTGATGTGCCATTCACAGGAGTCAATTTCACTTGGTGCAACAATAGAAAAAGAGGTCAATCACTTTACGAAAGGCTAGACAAAGGTTTATGCTCTGAAGAATGGAAAGATTGTTTTCCAGAAGCATCAATTCTAAACCTTCCTATTCTCATTTCTGACCACTCACCTATAATCCTAGAGCTGAAACCAGACAAAGGAAGAAGGAAAAGACCCTACAAATTTGAAACTTGGAGTCTGAAATTTGAAAACATGAAGAAAGAGTTAGTGGAAGAATGGCAGCAGACTTCTCATGGCTCCCCTATGTACAGATCGTCGAGGAAATTAGGCCAAATTAAATCAAAATCCTTTACCTGGTGCAGAAAGTACAAGAAGGAAAATAATTTAGATTGGGAAGAAGTCACAAAGAACACAGGGGAGATGCAACAAAAGACAACAGCCACGGATAGTACTTCAACCTCACAGATGCAACTCGAGCTTGAAATTGAATCTAGGAAAAAGCAGGAAGAAGTCATTCAATCTAAGTTGGAATACTGGAAGCAGAGGTCAAGGATCAAGTGGAATACATGGGGGGATTCTCCCTCTACTTTGTTCTACAGATCAGCTAAGCAGAGAACAAAACATAATGAGATATTCATAATCAAAGATGATGATGGTCAATGGGTATCGGATAAGAAAGATGTTCAACACCAATTTACCAAGCATTTCTCACAACTATTTCGTGCTTCCAATCAACAGGATGAACCAAGAAACTGTGTACAGGAGTTCGAAATTCAATGGGATGGTATGAAACTCAAAGATAACCACATCAGATTGCTGAACGTACCTTTCTCAAATGAAGAAATCAAAGTGGCAGTCTTCTCAATAGCAAGTAACAAGTCTCCAGGACCTGATGGGATTCCAAGTGAGGTTTTTCACAAACTTTGGGAACCAATTTCTGTTGACATTCTATCAGGAGTTCACACATTTTTCAGTAACCAGAAGATTCTAAAGGAATGGAACAATACCTTCATTACACTTATCCCAAAAGTCACTAACCCTACCTCAGTTGGTGAATTTAGGCCAATTAGCCTGTGTAATGTAGTCTATAAGATAATTTCGAAGTGCCTTACAACCAGACTACGACAAGTCATGCCACAGGTGATAGGCCCATACCAAAGTGCCTTTGTTCAAGGGAGGTTAATGGGAGATGCAGGTTTGGTAGCCCACGAGTTCATTACCCATATTAAGAGGAAAAAACATGGCAAGCAACCATTGGCAACTATTAAAATCGATATGAACAAGGCATACGACAGAGTGAGATGGGATTTTCTTAAGAAAATACTACAAGGTATGGGATTCCCGGAAAATTGGATTAACATGATAATGGAATGTGTGACAACAGCAAGATATCAGGTGCTGATCAATGGTGAGCCATCAAACATTATTCGGCCAAAGTGTGGCTTGCGACAGGGGGATCCCTTGTCCCCCTACTTGTTTATTCTGTGTATGGAGGTTTTATCATGGCAAATAAGAGATTTAGAAAACAACAACCAGGTCAAAGGAATTAAAATAGCGAGGAGAGCTCCATCAATTTCACACCTTTTTTTCGCTGATGATGCGTTGTTCTTTATTCATGCTGATAAAGATGGTTGCGAAAACATCAAAAAAGCACTGAATTCGTTCTGTGATTTATCAGGAGAGGTAATCAATTTGGCAAAATCGTCTATTATTTTCAGTCCCAACATTGGTACAAATGAAAAGAATGAGCTTAAAGATTCCATGGCCATCACTCTTAAGGAGAACATTGGAACGTACCTTGGATCACCAATCTCGTTCTCACCTTCAAAGATTAAAGATTTTCAGTTTGTTTGTGATAAAGTATCATCAAGGATTTCATCTTAGAGTGCGTCCTCACTTACTCAGGCAGGGAAACTGGTTTTGATTAATGGAGTTCTGGCATCCTTATGCAACCACATTATGTCCATTTTCCTGTTACCAAAAAAAATTACGAACTCTCTTGATTCTATGATTAAAAAAATTTTTTGGAGGGCACGAGGAAAAGAAAATGGGATGCATTGGCGAAATAAATGGATTCTGGAAAATCCCAAAGGGATGGGAGGTCTTGGCATTCGAAATGTGTCTATGTTCAATAGAGCTCTTCTCTACAAATATGCATGGAGGTGTGAGATGAATAAGGACAGCATTCTTGCAAGAATTTATAAGGGGAAATATGGTTGCCTCCCACTGAATGCTGGTAACACTGGCATTATTAAACCCCACTGGTCTTGGGGGTTTAAGGGTATATGTAGAGTAGCAAAAGAGTTCCATAAAGGAACGAGATGGAGATTAGGTTCTGGAAAGGACATTAACACAATCAAAGACAGGTGGACTCAAGGGTGTAATGTCAATTTTAAACCACAGATCTCTGAAGATAGAAGAAAGGAGTTATCCACAGTAGATAGCCTCATAGACCCAGAGAGAAGAGTTTGGAATCAGAATGTCATTTGGAATAGCTTCCCAAGATCTGATGCTCAAAGTATACTAAACACTTACATACCGGAAGTCAAAAGCAATGATGAACAATCATGGGCCTTCACACCTTCAGGGAGGTACACTGTAAAATCTGGGTATGCTTTCCTAATTAATGAGTGTGAAATGCATGGAAAGTATAGAGACACCAGTAAAATCTGGAAGCATTTTTGGGTCATCAATACACTCCACAAGTGAAAGGTGTTCATATGGAGGCTATGCAACAACGCACTACCAACAAAAAAAAATATCAATCAAAGAGGGATCCCAGTTGATCCCATCTGTGTGTTCTGTAACAAGGAACAAGAGAATGCAGCTCACCTATTTCGTGATTGCGAATGGGCGACAAGAATGTGGCTTTCTAGCCCGTTGGGCATCAACACGAGGGCTGGAAATACAACATCAATCAAGGACTGGACCATGCAGTGGATTACAAAAATAACCAAAGATGATATACCTTATTATGATACTACTAACAATTTCTTTGCAGGTTTTTGGGCAATTTGGAAGCACATGAATAAAGTCATCTTTCGAGGGGTAGATCCTAATCCAAACACTGTCATGGAGTCAATGCAACAATGGACCAAAAATGCACATATGGCTTCCCACAACAGAGTGGATCATCACATGGAACCACAAAGGAGAGCTGGGATTGATAATGACTTCTATAGTTCCATTGGTATGAGGGATATAAGCAATACTTCGGTTACAGCAAATGTAGATGGAGCATGGAAAGTGACTGATACCAAAAGAAACAAGTGTCAGGCAGGAATTGGATGGAGAATTTTCAACAAAAACACAGATGATACCCTGCATACAATGAGCAAGCCAATAAGATGTACGTCAGCAACAGACGCAGAAGCTAGAGGCATCCTACTACTGCTAAAGTGGCTCAAAGATAAGGATTACAAGGAGATTAACATCTACACAGACTGCAAGTCGCTTATTGGATTCATGAAGGATATCAAAGAAGCTCCTAACTACCTTAAGAACATCATTGAGGATATTCTCAATTTAGGTTACTCTTTTAATTATTGTAAAATTTCTTATGCTAGTAGACAAGCTACGTTGGACGCCCATAAACTTGCTATCCATGCAAGGGTGAGTGGTCTCCAACAAAGCAGCTAGGTTTATTGTTTTAGTGCCTGTCAAAAAAAAAAAAAAAAAAAAAAAACAATATACAACACTTAAAAATTCGAAACATTAGAAAACAAGTTTTACCAAACTAATACCTCCATAAATTCAATCCATAAACCCAGAAAAGAAAGAGAAATCGCAGATGATAGAGATAGATACAGTCCAATTTGACTGATCTGTCTTTCTGCAGCAAGCTACCCCAGTCAACAACAATCAGCGGTTATTACCCAGGAATTGTCCTCAGTTGTGTCAGCTTCATTACTCACGAGGAAGAAGAACAATTAACAAATGCTCAATCAAATAATCTCTAAATCAACCAATTGATTGAGAACCAAAATAAAAAAAGAATCTTAAACCCTAAAATATTGAAAATCAAAATCCCAATTAACTGCTAAATCAAAGATAAGAAGGTAATAATATGATTCTTGAAACTCAATATATTTAAAAGACAATAATCCAAGGACATTTGAACCAAGAACAAAAAATATCCCAAAAATTCATAAACATTCATTTGCACTGAAGATTAGTAATTAGTTTTAAAACCCAAAAAAAAAAGACACACACAATAATTTAGGGACATTTGAACCAAGAACAAACAAAATCGGAAATTTGAATGAAGCAGTTGAACTAAGAACACCAAAACCCAAAAATTCCAACCCAACCAAGATCAAATCTAAAATCGGGAATTCATGTGAAAACCAAAAACGACATCCAGATCTAATGGAAGACAAAAAAACAGGAACACTAAAAGAGCAAGAGAGAATACCTTCGAGATATTTTTCATACTAAATCGCAATCCTAGGTTTCAGAACGGGGAACACCTTGCTAAGAACAACGTTGATCAAAGATCGAAGAAGAGAAGGGTAAGATCCAAGAAGAGAAAGGTAAGATCGAAGAAGTGAAAGGTGGCCATGGCAGATCTAGTTACTGCCATGAGAGAGAATAGGAGAAGGAAAGCTGAAGAAAGGGAGAAGAATCAGTGAAGAGGGAGAAGGGAAGCATGAAGGAAACGTAGATGATGAGAGCAACGTGGCAAGATCCGGGAAGAAGGGTAGATCAGTAGTATTGGGATAGAGGTGGGGGCAAAATGGTCATAGCACTATTGCTGCAATAGTAACTTGAACTTTGCATGTTTTAAAGTGTTAGGATTTGCTTTATTAAAACTTGAGTGTAAATTGTACACATGAATTGATAAAATAGATCCATAAGAAAAGAAATTGAGTGAATGCAAACGGAAAAACACACTCCCTCTATTTCTAAATGTTTTTCCCATTTCATTTTGGTACATTTGTCCATGTATATTTTACATCGTTAATATCTCTAATTATGTATTATTAAAAATTATAAAATTTTCATATTATTAAAGTACACATCGAGACGAATCAAATAATACCCTAAATGACTATATTTTTTTTTCTTATATATTGATTCTGTGCAATTGTGAATAGTGTCAAGATTCCAAATAGGAAAAACATTTAAGAGCTAAGGAAGTACTAAAATAAAAATGGCGCAAACTCAAAGGAACACCGTCACTCCATTATGTTATGGACTCACGGAAGAAGTATAAATCAATATCTGATATGTATTTCAAGATACATATCACCCTACTAAATGACAAAATAGGCTAAAGACAAATGTTAAAGGACAAAATCAATTTATTTTTTTGAAAATGACATCCGTTTTTGAAATATGACATCTATTTTTGAAAAATGACATCCATTTTTCCAAAATGGCATCTGTTCTTTAAAAAATGGCACATATTTTGATGTTTGTCTTATCCCTATTTTATCATTTAGTGGAGTAATATATATCTTAAAATACATACCATATATTGGCCTCTTCGCCCTCCGGACTCACGAGGGAATACTATAGTCTCTAGACATAAGTGTAGTCAAGTGCTAGATATGCAATCACCCTTTTTATTGGTACAATACTCGCGTAGTACAGTTCAATCATTCATAAAAAATTCAGACTTGTAAATTTAGTCAGAACTTTTAAATTTTGTGGTATCTAATTTATAGGCTTTTTGGGCCCTTGGATATTATCTACAGGCCCCCATTAATCTGAAACGTCGCTTTCTTCTGCCCAGAATTGCTAGCAATATTACAAACCCAGTTTTTACTCTTTTCAGGCCAATGGACTTTTTTTTAAGATTAAAAAATAAAAAAAATTTCTTGGATGAACAACGTATGATAAAACATAATTATCCTCCTAAACAAAACCTCAAGGGAAAAAATATTTTGGATTACTTTTAAACAAAGCAATATGGCCAAATAATCAACTTAAGCATTTTATATAAGTACGGAATGTCAATCTAAGCTTATTGACACTCATTATGCCTAGACGATTTTGCCTAATGTACTCAGTGGTGTTTCATAGGTTTTATGTTCGCTAAATTTTGTTTCTTACTTTTTTTTCAAGCTAATAGATTTGTACATGCATGAAACTTCTCCTATTACAAGTTTACAACCATAGCTATATATATGAAAATCAAATAACCTAATATATTGTCTTATTAGCTACTACTCGGTATTATATATATGAAGAATTATAAGAATATTAAATAGAGGTAGGTAAACCAGACACATAAACATAGAAATAAAAAGGCAAAAAAATACAAGTATTTCATTGATGACTCTACGGCTCTACCAAGCAATAATACAATACAATTATACAACCGGCCAACTAATAACTAAGAAATTGGTATATCCGTTAATTTTCTCTCTCAAGATAACATTTTAACATCGATTATAACGGAACGATATTTAAAAATAACATCGATTAATACAACCTAATCAAAATTATATTCATTCTAAATTGTTCTGTAGTTTTTTTTACCCTTATGATAGCTTGATATTTTCGCCTAATTTATTTAGTGATTTCTCCAACTTTAAACTAAATTTAATTGTGATATTCTAATATATTCTCAATGAATTATATTAATCACTATATATTTTTATAATGATCTTTACAATTACTATTTGTACAAATATTAAGATAAATGAGAAAAAAAATGTGTAAAAAGATAAGTGGATATAATAAAATATGGATAAAGTAAGAAAAAATAAAAAAGTGGGTGGGTGGGTGGGTGTAAAAAAGTGAATAAGGCAAGAGAAAGTGAGTGGAAATATGTAAATTTGTGGGGTAAGGGGGGTAAGATACTAAGATGGTATATTTTCATGTCCAAAAATACTACTCCGTATACACAATTTAAAGAACATTACTCCGTATGAAACATATTAAAATCAAACGTGTAATGATCATTTTGAAATGCAATTTGATAGGAAATTAGAAAGTTTGAGGTGTTTGAGATGTTTAATTTGGGTGACCATATCGTTCCCTTCTTTAGAAGATATTTATACAATCAGCTAGCTAGTCCCATTCATGCCATAGGACACTTATTTAACTGTCATGCTATACTTAATAGTATGTTAATAGGGAAGGAGATGGATGACATAACATGTAGGTTGGATATTAATTAACTGTAAGACAATCTTACAAGAGTTTGTAACATTTTGGAATATTGATTAACCGTAAGACAATCTCACAAGAGTTTGTAAAATTTACCATTCATTTTAATTAGGAAGCACTAAAAATATTATTTTATAGACACGAGGAATTTTGTCTCTAAATAGTCCAAGTCCGTATCAAAATGATGATTAAAGACGAATTCGAGACGCAAGTAGGGCGCCCTATAGAGGGCGTCTCAAAAATTTTGAGACGGAAATTTTGGTAAAACCATTACAAATTTGAGACGAAATTTTTTGAAACTATATATATATAATACCATCTCAATTTTAATTTAGAGACAAAATATTAGTAATCCGCCTCAAGTTTGAGATGTTTATAGTATCCGTCTTAAAATTCGTTGCATAAAATTTGTAGTGAAGAGATTTTTAAGAAAAGCTTACAATTCATTTAATCAGAAAAAAGATGCCTTATCTCATGAAAATCCTTCAATCTTTACATCAGTCATGAAAAGAACAATGATGTACAATATAATTTCACAATTGTATGGAGAAATAATAACATTTCGAGTAAATTGGAGAAAGAACTTTAGTTTTTTTTTTTTTGATATATAGCAAGAACTTTAGTTAAAGGAGTATAAAGTAGCTAATAATTCATATAGCAAAATGTGAAATAGTACCATGTATGTTGTCACAATCTAAATGTTTTTCATAAAACTCCAACTAACAATGGGACCAACATTGAGTAACTACGCTAACAATTTTCACATCAATAATAGATAGAGGTAGGTAAAATAGACACACATAAATGTAAAGTTCTTAAATACACACAATTAAATGGTGATAGCACCTAATATTATTTCTAACTAACAATTCGTCGTTATTATTAATAAGGTCTTGACCTATTTATTAAGATTGATCGCATATGTATTGTAGGTATCAGGTTCGAATTTACCCTCACCCCTTTATAATTTACATTGTCTTTATAACCGGAAAAAAATTGTGTCTTTACTTCTCCCACAACGATGTACTCCGTATATCATTTCTTACTACTCAGCATAATCATTGTTCATTATAATTGTAACACTTCACTATCACATTTTTCATGCAATACACCCCGATTTTATTTTCAAACAAAACTTACCAAAATCCACAAATTCAAGTGGCTCATGTATTCGATCTAAGAAAAGGAGGTCTATCAATTCTGCAATATTCTATATTATCCCTCTATGAAATAAATAAATAAAAATACTTCATAAAAGTTATATAAAGGGAAAAGGAATATTATATTAAATAGAGGTAGGTAGGCCAGACACATAAAGCTAAATAATAACAACTTTATCAAATAATATTAAAATTCACTTAATTAACAACTAATTATTACGACGACATAAAGTGCAATTTATGATGGAATGAAGAAGCGATGGTGAAACTTCTAGTACGTAGATCCCTACTCTCATGGTTCTCCATTCCCATTATAATCACATTATCAATAAGTGTAATCTCTTATTGTTTGACATGATTAATTGGTAGGTTATTATGGGTATAAGTCTTTTTTTAGATAATAGGATTGTGTTGATAGTTGGTGAGTTGCTTTTTTTTTTACATAGAATAAATTTCCATAAATTAATATTATTTACATGCATAATACAATTTAAACAAGCTAAAACACTAAGGTCTTTACGGACCATAACACAAACTAAATACATAATGCTAGAAAATAACAGGGTATGTATGTAGTACGATCGATCTCCTCGTTTATTGAAGTCACAATTCTTACACCACCTGTGTGTTTATGTCTGTGATTCCCTTATAAGTTCTTAGGATGACTTGCGATACTTGAAAGACAAGGAAAGAAACAGAAGAGTAAAAATGTCACGGTAGTTGGAGAAATATTGTGAATTGAACACACGAATATTGAGAGAGAAAAAAATGTCAGACAATTCTTTTTGTAATATCAATAACTTATTTTCTTCTCCATAACAAGGATAGACAATTCGTATTAGATTGAGATAGGTGAGCCAAACATACACAGAAAATCATAGAAAGTCTTTCATCAAAATCAAATATTAATTCATTCAATTAACAATTAGTTTCGAATTATCCCATCAAATTAGTTTCGAATTATCCCATCCTAGGAAAAATAAACGGTATCCACGGTATAACATTCCAACATCATGCTTAGTACGAAATACCTGAAACGACAATACTTCGCATCATATAAATCTGGCGTTTACATCCGATATTATCGAATGTTCGTAAACTATTACACTTTATCGCTCGTCTTTTAGATAACACTACATCATCGCCCATTTCCTATATATATTTTTCTCCCCAAACAAAACTCTTCTTCAATCTAGCTTCATGCATCTTTACTTAGACAATCAAAATCATTCCGATTCCACCCTTCCAACAAACCCTAAAGACAAGAAAATAAAACACAAAAAGAGAGAATATTTTACAAATTTTACAAATTTTCAACTTCCAATACCACAATTTTCTACATTATCCTCGTCCCCAAAAACCAAAACATTAAGATTTCCCAAAACTCAAGAAAAAAAAAGTAAAAGAAGAGGGGAAAAGAGAAAATAACAAGAAGGGACAGTGAGGTCCTTTTACCGCGGGATTCCCAACGACTTTTTCATAATATCAGTGCGTTTTTTAGCCATTGGAAAAACCAACTTTTTTTCCTCTTCCCGTATTTTCATGCATAAACTTTACAGAATCTCAATCCCAAATTCCGTGCCTCCCTTTGATTTCTCCGCTTTTTTTCATTTACTTTCTACTAAAATCACTACTTCTTGTGGAAAAAAGTAAGAAAATTAAACTCCCTTTGATCAATCGTCATTTCTGCTCTGAAAATCAGTGGGTTTGTACTAAATTCATGATACCCAGGTAATTAAATTTAGTGTATTTGTAATTTTTTGTTCTTTTTTGTTTAATTTGATGATGATTGTAAGTGGGTTTAGTAGCTTTTGTTGGATCTGTGCGGCGGCGTTGAGGTGGGTTATAGACTTATGGTGGTTGTGTAATGCAGCAGGGCTGGGGCGGTGGTGAGTGAGGCGAGGAGAGAGATAGAGACGGTGGTTGTTGTGTTTTGGAGGACAAAAGAAATGGTGGTGATTAAGTTGATATTAATGATTGATTTATTTATTAGAGTGATTTTGATATACTAATGGTGGATAGAGGAATGCTCTGTTTTCTCTGTCCTCTTCTCGACAACCTAGCCTCTACCACCACCGCCTCGCACCACCGCTACCACCACCCACCAACTATCCACTACAGCCTTCTAATCACCACTCCCCCGCCCGTGCTTGATGGCAGTAACTCAAATTGAATTTCTTCGACTGACCGGTGGAGAAGCTTTCTTCCTAATTTGTTTAATTAATTTGCTTTTGGGTATTTTTAAGTACTAATTTGGTGGTTTTTTTTTTTTTTTTTTTTAACAAATTAAAGTAAAATTTGGATTCTGGATATTTCCATTTGTGTGTGATTTATTACCTTTTAATCTTTGGTATTAACTAGCTTTTTCAAGTAATGATCTTTTTGTGCTCCCCTTTTTGGTTTTATATGCTCTATTTTGCTAATTTTTATTCACACCAACAAAAATTGAGCCTTTTCTCTTTCTTTTGTTCTCTCTTTCTGAGTTTGATCGATCCCATAAGGATTGTTATTCATCCTAACGGCCGATTCAGGTTGTCCGTCTGTTTTTCTTTTCCGTTTCAGGTTGTCTATATTTTAATAAAAAAAATGAAAACATTCTCAAAAGCTAGATTTTGGTTAGTAGATTTTGTTTTATTTCATGATTTTTTAATGTGGGATTGAGTTATTTTATTCATATAATGGAGAAATATTATTGTTAATATGATAATTATTGTTGTCTGTTGATGATTTTGGTAGGTGAAGTGTGGACTTAAGAGTGAAGGAGCTTCTCTGCTGTGCTGACATTGCCTTGTGGTCCTCGTGTAAGAACTGTTAAATCTTTCATTTCTGTTTCATGGAGTACTTATTAATAAATTCTCAAACTTTTTTTAAAAATTTAATTTTTGTATTTGAGGGTGGGTCAATTAACCCAATTGATGCCATCGTTGTTTCTTTCGGTACAAATAAGTCACAAGGGCCGCATAAATTACAGATGAGTAAAAAGGTTACAAATGAGTAAAGAGGATTTGAATGTGTGACCTATCGTACGTAGAGTCGTAGACCTTATTGTTATTAGATTTATGAATGTTGAAATCCACACACTAATTATTTTCAAAGAAGTTTTGTGCATGAGGTAAAAAAGTAAATCAATATTCAATAGATGTGGGGTTTGTACGAGAGCTAGCCACAAAGGACAATCAAGCACTGATGTAGATTAGATTCGACCCCATGTTTTTCCGGTTTTGGACACCATTATTGCTTTTGTGACTTCTATGCAGCACATCTTATCACTGTCAGGTTTCTAGTGATGGTTAATTGAAACTTAATCTTATCACTGTCAGGTTTCTAGTGATGATTTAGACTCCGTTTGGTTTGGTGTAAAATATTTTCAGTGCAAAATGATTTTCCATAAAATATTTTTCATGGGAAAACACAATTCCAAACTAATTTTCCTTTGTTTGGTTCATTAAAAGAAAATAGGGGAAGATGGTGAAAATTGAGGGGAAGAAGGGAGAGGGAGGTGAGGGGGAAAGGTGGAAAAGTGGTTTCCCCCCTTTCAAATGGAAAAGTTTTTTCCACCTTTGAGTGAGTTATAGAAAATTATTTTCCATCTCTTGCCAAAACAAACAACGTAAAATGATCGGAAAAGGGAAAATCGTTTTCCATGAAAACGTTTTACACCTACCAAACGGAGCCTTATTGAAACTTATGTTTACGGATTAAAACTGATTTGACCTAATCCCGTATTATTTTGTTATGTTGAAGTGAAAAGAGCTTGGATGGAAGACAAATCATGATAGGCTCACACTGTAACTACTCCGTATAACCGTATAACCTTTTGCGCGAGAGGGGTGCCTTTTTTTAATTTTTTATTTTAAGGGTGACCTCTTTACTTGTTTTAGGGATAGCTTTTAATCTCTCACAAGTAATTACTAATTAGTGTGAGATGGCTGTAAGTGGAAATGGACACATAATTGTTAATGTATTAAGAAAAACATCTTTAATTCTTCCTAGTTCTTTAAATTAGATCCTTCCGAGAAGTGGTATAGTACTTTTATTGGGGTTAACAGCCGAAAGTGTGATTACTACTTTGCTTCAATTTTCTCTTCTCTGTTGCCCCCCTACACACTAACTATTTTACTCAAACAATAGTGGGAAAAAAAGGATTACCTAAAGCAAACTTTACCAAGAGTTTATTCATGATTTCATTGCCCGTAGTTTAATGATAACTCCTTTCAGCTAATTGTTGCTAACATTTGTGTGCTCCGTGACAGGAGAAATGCTTCTAACATAAGTTTTTGAACACCTGCAGTTTAAGCATATCAAGGGCACACAATGAGAAAAAGAAGTCTTCATCTGTCTTTACATCCTTTCGATGAACTTCGTAAGAAACAATCTCTCCTCCTTCACTTTCTAATTGTTTTTTTGTAATGAAAATGAAATTGATCTTGCTTTATAGTAACACGGATTGCAGTATTATGTTATGGATTTTGCTGTATGATATACTTTTACAAACATCTAACCATCATATGAGTACCTTATGTAGAACTATAGTGTAGTTCCATTGTTTGTTAATGAAATGGATTAAAATTGAAGTAATGATTTTGTTATTCTTTTCTACTATGTTGCAGCCTTTGAGGTATTTTATCAAGGTCTATGGAAAAGTGTGGAGCGTTTAAGAATCATTAACGGGGCAATAAACTTTAACTTCTTGGACCATGGATATTTATTCGAGGAAAAGAGTTTCCTTTCTACCTTAAGGCTACGGCCAAGAAGAGCAACTATGACGGACTGTACCTGTGTACTAAGACCTGGTGCTGATGTTTCTGTGTTTTCAACGCCTGATAATGCGGAAGAATCATCTGAACAATCCCCTACAGTAAGTCTCCTCTCCTCTTTCTCTCCCCCCCGCCCCCAAGAAAAAGTGGATTACTATTGAATTTCTGCATTGTTCAAAGTTGAGAGCACCATGTTGATTATTTACTTCATTGAAATTCAGGACCGTTACTGCCATTTATTATTGTCTACCAAAGCGGTTGTGAATGTCATTTGCCGCTATGCTATTCTGCTTTCTTGGAAAAAGTTTTCTAGGCATTAGTTTGTTTTCATGTAATTATTTGATCATGTGAGAAAACATGTTGTGATCAACCAAGTTACTCCGTATTAAATATTTTTTAAACCTTCTATTACTTAGTACAAAATAACCGGCTTTGGTTTTTCACTTGAGAAAACTTGAAATCTTTATTCTAGAAGGGAACTCCCGAGGTCTTTGACCTTTTGGTGTCCCCAATTGAATAGTCTATAACGCCCCTGTCTATTACAAATTACATATATTAATTATTACAATTCCCAAATAAATATTTAAGTACACATCGCGTGCATATAGGATTAGTAAACCCTTATTAGAACTTGGATCTATCAAAACTAATTAGCCGTTATCTGAACTTTTTTCAGTTGTAAATTGAACTTGAGTACTCGTTATACCTTGTTTGAACTTATTAGGTGAAACAAAGTCTTAAACTCATTGACCACTCTTTTGAATACAGGGATGGTTTGATGCAAGAATAGCTTCCGTTGAGAGGACACCGCATGAATGTGAATGCAACTGCAAGTTTTACGTGAAATTCTACTACATCAGTGACAGTGCTGGAACAGACAGAAAAAAACTAGGCAAGGAAATTCAGACTGTTGGGATTGATCAGATATCTGTGTTTCAAGTTCTAGAGCAAAAGCCTTCGGAAAATACACATTACAGGTGGCACCTGGCGGAAGACTGCACTTCATTGTCAAGGACTAAGTTATTTCTATCCAAGTTTGCTTCTGATATTTCTTGGCTTCTTGTGGCATCCGTTCAGAAGCAGACTTCATTCGACGTAAGAGCAATAGAAAGGAAAATAGTGTATCAAATATTGGACACAAGTTTCAGCCCTTACTCAACTTCTGTCCATCTAAGTGGTGTCAATTTCAGGACAGATGGCGAAATCATGTTCTCAACTGTTTTCCCGTTTGTTCCGGCAGACAATCAAGTACTGCCACTTGTCCATGAGGCGGAGGAGGAGGAAGATCCACTTGCAAGATATGAGCTTACGGAGTTGAGGCGATCAAAACGTAGGAATGTTCAGCCTGAGAGATACTTGGGTGAGATTGGTCTTGAGGTGACTGATACTACATCACTCAGAATAGGGTACAAGTTTTGGAATCAGGATGACTTGGCCATTGTGCTTGTAAATAATGAAGATGATGATATTATTACTGGTCGTCCTGTTTTAGAAGAAGATCCTGATAATCCGGATTTTGAACATGCTATTGAGATATATTCGGGAGATTCTCGTCACATTGGAGAAGAGAATCTGATTAGGAGCGAGGGAGAGAGTATGGATGAAGACGGACTACTATTACTGCGGAAGCGGAAATATGTCAAAAGAAACAAAGGAAAGAATGTTGAAAACATTCAAGGAGAGAATCAACTTGCTATTGTTCCTCTTCATGATGAAAGCAATCAAATGCCCCGTGAACAAAGTCATCTCCTTAATGAGATCCGACCAAATCCTCTCGATATTGATGATGATAACGTCCCCTTAAAATTCTACCAGAGAAGATTTAGAGAGCGGAGAGGAACAGCCGCAGCTGGACGCACCAAGAAGATCTCAGAATTAGATGATTTTGATAATGAACCATCACGTGGAAGAAGGAGCATGAATAATAAACAATATGACAAGTTTAGGCATCGGGCATTTGCTTCTTCTAGAAGCGATAAGCGATCTGAGGATCCTTCGAGAAAAAAGAAACCATTGGATATTTCTGCATACAAAGACCTTATATCAACTTACATGAAGAACATACAGTTGACAATAGAGAATAAACAGCCAATTTCTACTGATGCATGGAAAAATCTTCAAGGAGCATCGTCTATGTATGAGAAGAAGGCTGCTGATGAAGCTCGACCCCCTGAGGAGGAAGAAGAAGAGGAAGAGTCCGAAACTGAGATGTTGTTTAAAGAAATGGATCTTTGTTTGGCTTCAGCTTATTTTGAAGAGGTACCAAATCTTTTATATGCTGCTAAAAAAAACCCATTTTTGACCAAAAGTAAACTCTTATGTAATAATAAGCTTTTGCAACTTAATGGTGCAGAATTCAAAAGCTGAAGATGTTGATGAATCAACAGAGAAGTTCTTCAAAAATGATGGCTCTTGTCAGCATGTGTACACCATAGATGATGAGATCGGGATTCTATGCCGGTTATGTGGATATGTAATCACTGAAATCAGAGATGTTACACCAGAATTTGTAAGTGATTTTGAGGCTAAGTATTTAAGATATCTTCTTCAACTATAACATTTTAAAGGCATTGCATACTTGCATAGCATTACTGAGAAACATTTCAGCATTTTTATTTAACTTCTTTCTTTATAATTTCCTCTTTCTGGTTCACATCAGATGCGACCATCAGGATTTACAGCAAAACATGACAGAAATGATAAGACTGAAAAGGATGATACGGAGCACAAGTTGCTAGATGAGGCGTGTGCTGATCTTGTCTACAATCCTGCTTCCTATGAAACTCTTGTGTCTGAATCAAACGACAATGTGTGGGGTCTAATCCCGAGTATAAAGAAGAAATTACATGATCATCAGAAAAAGGCATTTGAGTTCCTTTGGAGAAATCTTGCAGGGTCGTTGATACCTTCAGAAATGGAACCGGCAGGCAAGAAAGTGGGCGGTTGTGTAATTTCTCACGCTCCTGGTGCCGGGAAAACCTTTCTTATCATTGCATTCCTTGTAAGTTACTTGAAGCTATTCCCGGGAAAGAGACCTTTAGTTCTTGCACCGAAAACAACGCTTTATACATGGTATAAGGAAATTATAAAGTGGGAATTTCCTGTCCCGGTGTATCAAATACATGGCCGAAGAACGTATAGAGATAGGATTTACATGCAAAAAGTTGGAACTGCCTCATCAACTGTCGTTCCAAACGGAGATATCATGCATGTTCTTGATTGCTTGGAGAAAATACAGAAGTGGCATGCTCACCCTAGTGTGCTTCTCATGGGTTACACCTCGTTTTTGTCCCTCATGCGAGAAGACTCAAAGTACGCTCATCGTAGGTATATGGGTCAAATTCTTAGGGAAAGTCCCGGGATTTTAATACTTGATGAAGGGCACAACCCGAGAAGCACAAAGTCCAGGCTGAGGAAAGCTTTAATGAGAGTCGACACAGAATTCAGAATTTTGCTCTCGGGAACTTTGTTTCAGAACAACTTTGGTGAGTATTTCAACACCCTTTGCTTGGCTAGGCCGAAGTTTGTCGACGAGGTGCTTCGGGTACTCGACCCGAAGTACAAGAAGAAAATAAAGGGGCAGAATAAAACGCGAACTTCCATTGAAAACCGAGCCAGGAAGGTATTCATGGATATCATTGCAAAGAAGATTAACTCAAATGAAACAGGAGAAAGAGCTGATGGACTAAACATGTTGAAGAACATGACGAATAAGTTTATCGATGTATATGAAGGTGGGGGCTCAGAAAACTTGCCGGGTCTTCAGCATTATACCCTAATGATGAAGCCAACTCCTTTGCAGCATGAAATCCTAGTGAAACTTCACAAGTTCATGAATGTGGCTCGAGGTTTTCCTTTAGAGCTCGAGCTCATGATCACCCTTGGATCAATCCATCCATGGTTGATTAAATCTGCTGTTTGCGCAGGAAAGTTCTTAAGCTCGGAGGAGCTACAAAGTCTAGACCAGTTTAGGCTAGACCCTACAAAAGGGTCGAAGGTGAAATTCGTCCTTGGACTTGTTCAAAGGTCTATAATAAGGAGAGAAAAAGTTTTGATCTTTTGCCATAACATCGCACCTATCAACCTTTTCCTTGAACTTTTCGAGAGGATATATGGTTGGAGAAAAGGTAACGAGGTTCTCGTACTTCAAGGAGACCTCGAGCTCTTTGAGAGAGGAAGAGTAATGGACAAATTCGAGGAACGTGGTGGGCCGTCAAAGGTGTTACTCGCTTCAATCAATGCTTGTGCTGAAGGTATTACTTTGACAGCTGCCTCTAGGGTGGTGTTGTTGGACTCTGAATGGAACCCCTCGAAGCAAAAACAGGCCATTGCTCGGGCTTTTAGGCCCGGTCAAGAGAAGGTGGTGTATGTTTATCAGCTGTTGGTTAATGGTACATTGGAGGAAGATAAGCATGGTAGAACAACATGGAAAGAATGGGTTTCTTGTATGATATTTAGTGAAGAACATGTGGATGATCCTTCAAAATGGCAAGCGGAGAAGATCGAAGACGCTTTGTTGAGAGAAATTGTGGAGGAAGATCATGCTAAGTCTTTCCATATGATTATGAAGAATGAAAAGGCTTCTTATGAGAATCCTTTGAAGGTGATCAATGAGTAATGAATCAGACCCTCCAGAAATTGTAAAATGTAAGAACCCTACTTTTCATCGTATTGCTTTAAATGCTCCAAATTGCATAATTTTCCTATTTATTTATGAATTTGGTGTCCTTTGTTGAGCAGAATTGTGTAAGAAAATCAGGAGGATGATCATTGATGTTGGCATTGGATCGAAGCAGGAATGCCAGATCGTTGATGTTCTCATTCGGTCAAGTAAGAATGTAAAAGATGATTCTTATTACTAACTAATTGGATTCAAATTCTGCATTTTCCTTGTAACTCATGTAGCAGAGTTTGTGGATCCTGAGTGTAGTCTAAAACTGATGCATGTAGACGGCGTACGTACTCCCTCCATTCAAAGTTAACGGTCTCTTAAGGTTGTGCATAAATAACTGACATGCTACTTATTACTCCGTATGTATCTGAACTTATCTGATCTTATTTTAATTGCGAAGTACTACCCTTTATTTGAACCTAGCGCGTAGCGCCTTTGAAACTTTGAAACTTTGTTTTATAGGAAAAATATCCACCAGAAATAAGCTGCATAAGTGCTTTCCCCCTGCATATTGAGGAAATTAATGGGCTTGTTATTAGTTGGGCCGTAGAAAGTATGTCTGTATGTGCGTGCAAAATCTAAAAGTTGCATGAGAAAATTTGAGATGGGAAATGACAACTATTTGCTCTATTGATATTGGATTTGTGCCCGATACAGACCCATCGGTTTCCCCACAGATTAGAAGGTACAATCGGTTGCTTGTAAAGCTAGATGTAACCATGTCATTTTGCATTGTTAACCCTTAAATTTTTTATTTTTTTTTTAAATAATATTTTTATGGTTTAAAAGCACATCTTTACGATTCTAAAGCACATGTTTTTTCAATTCTACACTACATAGTCTTCTTCCAAGTGTTAATTTCTACCACATTTCATACTAATTTTTATTCAAGAACCCAAATTTAAGAACCCTATTTTATTAAGTGTTAATTTAAATCCCTTTAATGGCCAAGTGCATCCCTTTTCATACTAATTTTTTTTTTATTAACCATATGTTCTTTTTAAACGTATGTTCTTTTAAGTTGTAAAAAATGTGATTACGCATATAAAAATGTGTTTTTAAACTATAAAAAAATGTGTTTTTAAACTATAAAAATAAAACGACTCGGTTACATATAGATGTAAACGCAACTTGATGTACTTTTTACCTACTCGGTAGGACCAGACCGGTCCGGAGCCGGTTCGAGAAGGAAACAAAATCAAGAAATTTTATGGACCGAAGACCGGATCGAAAAAACTCTGATCTGGACCGGACCGGTATTTTCATCCCTTACAAAAATAAACAACGAAAAGATGATTAAGAAGGGAAAATTATTTTCCAGGAAAACAACTACACCCTCCCTAAAACTTACAAAATGTTCGTAATTAAATCGTAACATGCGTCGTCCTTGGACGAACATGAAAAGCTACTATGGGGGACTCAGAATCGAAATTTTCTACAAAATTTTGAATGGTCTTTCATGTACGGAGTAGTATGGATGACTTCAAGGCCTTTACAAATAACAACAAAATTTTCTTGTCAAAAACAAACATCAACATGTTTAGTTTGATGTCATATATGAATATATGATCTCATTGACCATTAGGAAAAAACACTTCCATTTTTGTTTTTATTGATTCTTTAGTTGCCATAGATAAGGCTGTCAAACAAACGTAATTTATCGTGTATAAAGGGTTGTAAAAGATAGTTATTGTTGTGGGAACTTTTACGGTGCTGATGTGGCACGCGCTCCTCGGAGGTATCAAGTATGACTTGGCACGAACTTCTGGCAACCTGCAAAACAAGAATATTCCCGTAGGAATATTCCCTCCGATGCTTAAGTAAGTATAAGTTAGAGAGATAACTAATTTGTAGAGAGAAGGCAGAGCAAAGATAAGTTTGTTGTTGTTGGGCAAGAATTAAATACCCTTTACCTTGGGATCTGAGCTATTTATAGTGCTAGGGTTCCTTGGGGACTGCACCCTCAACCCTAACTATGGGACACGTGCCCCTTGGGGATTTAGGACACGTGGCCTTTGGCCTGCAATGATGGGCCTCCCATATTTGGACCGGCTTTTAAAGACAATGGCTTTGCCCAACGGGGCTCTGTCTTTACTCTGGTGGAGTAGCAGGACTTTGGGCCTTCTTTCCAGGCCTGGGCCCATCTGATCAGTATGAGTCGTAGGCTGCCTCTTTGGGCTTTGTGGGAGATTTGTTCAAGCCCACATCATTTGCCCCTCATGAGGAGTGAAAACAGACGTTAGTTTTCACTGCTCTTGGAGTGTCCAACAAGGTGATGACGCGTGGCAGGGGTAATCATTTCTTACCCCTCTATAAATAAGTGGCCAATTTGAGTGATTTTCCCCCTCATTTCCAGTGATCACTTGAGAGCAAATAGGAGAAAGCGATTTCCGGCGTCTTATATCCACCGACATCCACCGTAGCACCGCCACGATCTTCAAAGTCGTGTTCTTGCAGTCTTCATCCAAGTTCTTTCACAAACTCCCTTTTGATTTATCAGGTAAAGGTTTTCTTTGGAAAAATGTGTTTGTTATTTTGATTCTTCCAAATTTTCTTCTTAGTCTTGCATGGGTCTCGTCAAACTGAAGGCGTCATCTTGTCCCTTTGACGTCTTCTGTTTTCAAGTTTGTCCCTGTTTTGAGGCAAGTCTTGGCTTGTTGCAGGATTTAATGGCGCGAATAGAAGACGAGGAGCAGTTTGAAGGAGAATCCTCTTCTCCTATAGAGGACGTCCCAGAAAGCACTGATGCCGCGCCGGCTAGTACGTCAGGTGGAGAGGAAGGTCACCTTCATCCCAGCGCCATCTTCCCACTTCAGACGTGGCTGAATTTCCTCACTCTACACGGGAAAGCCTATGGGGCGTCTCTGAATCTAGGTTCGGAGTATAAATTCCGCATGCCGGCTGGCATGGACTGCACCAGCTTTGGACTGGTGAAAGGAGAGTTCGCCGTTTACGGCTCGTTTTTGAAGCTGGGTATGAGATTCCCCCCTCACCCCTTTGTGGTGGAGTTGCTGGACAGCTTCAATATTGGCCTGTGCCAAATGTCCCCGAACTCCTGGGCGGGTGTGTTTGGCTATATTGCTCGCTGCGAGCTTGCCGGCATCACCCCTTCTCTTCCGGCGTTCCTAAGAATCGCCTCTATGTCCCAAGTTTCGAAAGCCGCCGCGGGCTGGCTGATTCTTACATACAAAGGGGCCTATCGGACGGTGATGGGGAAGGCGTCTAAGTGGCATCACTGGAGGAAGAAGTGGGTGGTTATCAAAACCACCAATCTGGAGATGTGTGAGAGGATGAGACGTTGGAATGCCAAGCCCAACTTCGTTGGGAAAGGTGCTTCTTTACCTCCCATCTCCGCCGAGCTCTGGGAGCGGATCTCATCGTTGTTCCTGGTCAAAGCCGCTCGTCATCAAGGACAAGACGGCCTACATACCCGAGGGGTGGTTGCCTCATCTGAATCAACTGAGCAATCCCACTTTCCTCTCGGCTGTAGGCCTGTGTCCGTATATGCCGAGAGGTAATGTATCTATACTTCAAATTTTTCTGTTTAATCAAAACCGCACTAATGTCTTTATTTCGTTTTGTTAGACGAGGCCATGGGTCAGATGGATGATGCCTCCAAAGGCCAAGTGGACAGGCCGTCTTGGTTGGCGAAGGTACTCGACGCCAGTACCTTCAGAGCTTGGAAGCGTCAGCAGGCAGCCGAGCAAGCCATTCATGAGCAAATGGCTCCCCCTCCTGCTGAGGAGAAGGTATTGATTAAATCTTCAGACGTGATTTCCTTTGTTGTTTACAACTTGTTTTTATTCATCATCATTTTTTATTATTTTTTTTTATTTTTTTTTAGAAGACGAGGAAGGCGAGCACGGACGCGGCTCCTACTTCCAAATGCAGGGCTGGCGGCACAGGGAAACCCGTCTTCAAGTCAATGACGTCGAAGGCTTCTAAGGAGTTTGCCATCCCCAAGGCTGCATCTGCTTCTCCTAGCTTGGAGAAAACTGGAGGGACAGCTGATCCTCTTGCGGGGATTCCTGAAGTCGTCCGCCGCAACATCCCTCTGAGGGCGGCGGAGAGAGCTAGGAATTCTGGGGGTAAGTTTTACTTCAACATCGTAACCACCTGCCGTTCCTCGTCTAGCAGTTCTATAGTTTCCCCCAGGGATTCTAAGGCCGTTGTTTTTCCCATAGAAATTCCTGATCCTCAGAAAGACATAGATGCTGAATTGGATCAGATCCCTTCTTCAGGCGGGTTCAATCTCATGACCGTAGGAAGATAATGACGCTGATGCGCAGTCCCATTCCTCCCCAATATGCTGAAACTCTTCCTGAGGCGGCCGAGAATATGCTTGCCGCCATGCAGTCCTCGGCGCTGGACGTAAGTTTCGTTATACCTTTATTTTTACACACTCGTTTCTTTTTGTTTGACTTACTATTTTTGCGCAGATGTTCATTCTGCTGGACTCGCTGAAAAAGTGGCGCACTGCTTTGGTGCATGAAGAAGCTCGTCACCGTCTTCTGGCCAGTCAGTGTGGTGACCAGCATTTTGCTGCACTGGAGAAGCTTCGCTTAGACAGGCGGGAACAGATTGACGTTGTGACTACTGCCCTGGCCTCTCAAAATGCTGAGAACACAAATCGTCTCCTGCATATTGATCAGAACTTTTCTGAAATGGAGGATCTTTCCAAGAAGATCAAGGAGAAAGAGGCTGAGTTTTCTCGTCTGGAGACTCAGTTTAAGGAGTTGGAGGTTCAACTGGAGGCGGCTAGCAAGGAAGTCGCTTCGTCACAGAGCGTCCTTGACCAGTCGGCCATGCTGGGTGAGAAATCGATCCGAAGAGGTATGGAGATTGCATGGAATGCTGAATTTGCAAGCGAACGTCCCTTCAGCTGGTTTGAGAAGTTTCTCACCTATCAGATTGAGGTGGAGAAGGCTCAAAGGGAAGGACGCACCCCTCCTGAGTTCGTGCCCAGCGAGGATGAGGAATGAGTTCCTACGCGTCTTTGCTTTTATTAATGTGTTTTGTTTTTTTTTTTTTTTTTTTTTTTTTGCACATGTTCTTTGGACGCCATGCTTGGTGGCTTTTGTGCATAATTCTTGTAATTATGGCTAACTTTTTGGGAATGACATGATGCCCTTTTGAACGTCTTACTACTTTGTAGCTTTCATCATATATTTTTTTATGATTACGTCCGACGCCCCCAATTTGAGTCGTCAGATGTCTGCCCTGGTCTTTTTGCCAAGGTCTTTCGCTACTTTATATAGCTGTGTTAGGAATGTGTAACCCCTGTGTTCTAGGTGATCAGCCTAGTGAGGGTGCTAGTCTGGGCCACTTCTTAGGCCTTTAAACGACTAGTCTTTTTGGGAGAGCATTAGTTTGCATTTCTCCGAGAGTTTTGATGACATTCTTTTCACAAGGATTTCCCAGCAAGACCGGCTTGCAGTGAATTTTTCATTTAATGCTTAAAACATGCTACACGGTGCGTCTAGGCTCTAGACGTCTTTACAATGCATATAATCTAGACAAGTGTCAATCTAGAAAAAGTACTTCTTGAGGTTATCCGCATTCCAAGTACGCAAAATCGGACGTCCCTGCATGTCTTGGATCCGGTATGTTCCGTCTCGAACCTCCTCGTAAATCTCATACGGACCTTCCCAAGTAGGGGTGAGTTTCCCTTGTTCATTGGCGCGTCCGACGGCTTCCATTTTCCTAAGCACAAAATCTCCAACTTTAAGTATTCTTCTAGAAACCCTTTTGTTGTATTCCCTTGTCATGCGGAGTTTGTATAGCTGCTGTCGTAGAGCCGCATTCCCTCTGGTTTCTGGTAAGAAATCCAAAGCCGCCTTCATCATTTCCCAATTGGCATCTTCATTAAACAACATGACGCGCAGGGTGGGTTCGCACATTTCAATGGGTAGGACGGCTTCAGCCCCATAGGCTAACAAGAATGGTGTTTCTCCTGTGGAATTTTTTGCCGTGGTCCGTATAGACCATAAAACATTGGGTAACTCGTCGGCCCATAAACCCTTTGCCTCATCAAGATTCTTCTTCATCCCTTCAGAGATAATCTTGTTAAATGCCTCTACTTGTCCGTTAGCTTGGGGGCGTCCTACTGATGCAAAACATGCTGTGATACCATGGTCGGCCAACCACTCTTCTAATTTGGGCGTCTTGAATTGTGGCCCATTGTCGAAGACGATAGACTGAGGCACGCCAAATCTTGTGATTATGTTTTTCCAGATGAATGCTCTCACATCCTGTGCTTTAGTGTTCTTTAAAGCCTCAACTTCTACCCATTTAGTGAAGTAATCGACGGCTACTATTACATAACGCAGTCCTCCTGGCGCCGTCGTATAGGGGCCTAATAAGTCCATCCCCCATTTGGCAAAAGGTATAGGGCTGGTGATTGGCGTCAGTTTCTGTGTTGGTCGTCGAATTAGGTGAGCAAATCGTTGGCATTTATCACAACGCTTGACCATATTGAGGGCGTCTTCTTTGAGAGTGGGCCAATAGTATCCAGTTCTTAAAGTTTTTTCGGCCAGGGCCCTCCCTCCTATGTGGGAGCTGCATAATCCCTGATGAAGATCTTCCAGTACCTCTTGCCCCTTCTCGGGGGTTACGCAACGGAGAAGTGGCCGTGAGAAAGCTTTTTTGTATAGTGTTCCATTCCATATCTCAAACCATGTACATTTCTTTTGTAATCTTTCTGCCTGCTTGGGATCGTCAGGGAGTACTCCATTCATTTTGAAGTTGACAATGTCATCCATCCAGGTGGTTGTTCGATCCAAGATGTCTATTCTCGAGGCGTCAATGCTTTTGGACTGTTTTACCTCCCAGAATACATGACGTGGCGTGTCGCAGGATGATGAACTTGCCAGTTTAGATAAAGCGTCTGCCTTGTTGTTTTCAGACCGGGGGATGTGTTTTACTTCAAAGTTAGACAACTGTTGGGCTTCTTGGCGGACTTTTTCCAAATATCTTATCATGGCCTCGTCCTTAGCCTCATACTCTCCTTTGACCTGACTGACAATTAATTGCGAGTCAGACAAAACTAGGACGTCTGCTGCCCCTGCGGCTCTGCTCATCTGAATTCCACATATCAGGGCTTCGTATTCGGCTTCGTTGTTTGACGCCTGAAAGTTGAATCGCATTGCATATTCATAGATATCTCCTTCTGGTGACTCACAGATAATGCCGGCTCCTGACCCGTTCTGAGTAGCAGAGCCGTCCACATGCACTATCCACTGAGTTTTTTCATTCTTCAAATAGGGTGGCTTGGTCAGTTCCGCGATGAAGTCAGCAAATGCCTGTCCCTTTATTGCCTTCCTTGGCTCATACGAGATATCAAACGCGTGAAGCTCAATTGCCCAATTGAGCATTCTTCCCGACGCTTCAAGGTTGGTGAAAGGTCGCTTAAGCGGTTGATCCGTGTATACTACCAATCGATGGGCCAGGAAATATGGACGAAGCTTCTTACTAGCCAAGAACAGAGCAAAACCAAATTTTTCGACCGTTGGATATTTGAGTTCAGCATTCTGCAACATGTGACTGACAAAGTACACAGGTAGTTGCGTTCCCTCCCTCTCCGTAAGCAAGACGGCGCTTAGCGCGTATTCTGAGATGGCAAGGTACAGATACAAAACTTCCCCCAAGAGAGGGTTGACCAGCCGTGGCAAGGTGTGCAGATGTTCTTTTAGGCGGAGGAAGGCAGCCTCAGCTTGCGTCGTCCACTCAAACTGGGTGCCCTTTTTATGGTACTGAAAAAGTAGTGACACTTGTCTCCAGCTCTAGATAAGAATCGTCCCAAGGCGGCGAGACACCCAGTGAGGCGTTGCACGTCTTTAACCGTCTTTGGCGACGTCATATCAATGACCGCTTGCACTTTGTCCGGATTTGCTTCAATGCCCCTTTCGTCAATCAGGAAGCCAAGGAATTTGCCAGAAGATACCCCAAATATGCACTTCTTGGGATTGAGTCTCATCTGGTATGTCATGATGGTTTCAAAGGTTTCTCTCAAGTCGTCAAGGTGATCCTTCTTCTGCTTTCTTTTTACAATCATGTCGTCAATATAGGCTTCTATATTCCTCCCCAGCTGCTTTACGAAAACTGTGTTTATCAACCGTTGAAAGGTAGCAGGGGCATTTTTTAAACCGAACGGCATTACTTTGTAGCAGTACAATCCTTGTTCCGTGACGAAAGACGTCTTCTCCTGATCTTCGGGCCATAATGGAATTTGGTGGTCCGGAGTAGGCGTCCATGAAGCTCATCATGGCATGTCCAGCGGTGGAGTCGACGAGTCGGTCTATCTTCGGCAGTGGGAAGCTGTCTTTAGGGCATGCTTTATTGAGATCAGTGTAATCAACACACATTCTCCACGTCTTATTGGGCTTGGGTACCAGGACTACGTTGGCTACCCAGTCTGGGTACTGGCATGGGCGTATGAAGCCTGCATCCATTAGTTTCTTAACCTCGGCAGCGGCGGCCAAATTTCTTGCTTCTCCATGATTCATTTTCTTTTGTCGTACTGGCTTCACAGTACTGTCCACATTCAACTTATGCACGGCCACCGCCGGGTCTATACCGGGCATCTCCTCTACCGTGAAGGAAAATATCTCCTTATATTCTTGGAGTAGTTGCACTAATGCTGCTGACATGGGGTCGTCAGGGTGGACCCCAATGGGGACTGTTCGAGACGGATCCGCTAAGTCCAGAATTATGTCATAAAGTGCTCCCACTGGCTCAGGTCGTCTTTCTGCATTGTGCTCTGTCGGTATTTTCCGGGTTTTACGGCGACTCGCTGGAGGTTTAGTTTGTTCCTTTCCCTTTTGAGAAGCTCCCCAGGCCGTTGGCTCCAATGTCGACAAGTAACAATCCCTGGCCAACTGTTGATTTCCATAGAGAGATCCAACGCGTCCGTTACTTCCAACAAATTTTACCAATAGTAAATGTGGGACGATCACAGCTTTTAGGTCGTTGAGTGTTGGACGACCAAGTATGATGTTGAATGTGGTGAGATTTGCCACTATTATAAACCTGATGACAACTTCTTTGACTACTGGGGGAATTCCAAAAGAAACCGGCAGCAAAATGGAACCAATTGGACGAACGATGCTCCCCCCGAATCCTACCAAGGGCCCATAAACTCTTTCTATGTCTCCTAGATTGTGCCTTAATTTCCGCAGGCATTGCAGACTGATTATGTCAGACGAGCTTCCCGTATCCACCAGTACTCTCTTTACCTTAAGATTAGCCACCTTAACCTCGATAACCAGAGGATCATCATCATATGGCGCGGCCGCCCTTCTATAGTCGTCTTCGGAAATTTCTACAGAGGGTAGGTTCTTCTGTGCTGGGCGAAGATGAGGTGGACCTTTTTGTCGTCCCTCCTTACATGGTTCTCCTGCCGCTATTCCTCCTGATATTACCATAATTCTTTCATTTGCGTACTTAGAGGTGGGGCTCGCTTCTTCATGTGCGGCCTCTAGATGGACGTACTGGCGAAGGTGTCCTTCAGCCACGCGATCAGTTAATATCTTCCTCAACATCCGGCAACTTTGGGTGTCATGCCCTTCGCCGTTGTGAAAAGCACAGAAAGGTACTTGTGGGCAGGAGGTGGACGATCGTCGGGCGGACGGTTCTATTCCCAGACTTGGTCCTTTCGCAAGGAGGATCTCGCCAAGAGCCGTATTAAACTTAAAGGGACCTCTAGAGGACGTCTGATGAGTCATATTTGTATAGGGTATTTTAGGCGCATTTAGGTTGCATTATTAGGCATTTATATCATTTTAGTTGCATTTAGGATCACATTTGCATAAGTTATCGTTGTCGTACTCTATTACGCCCCGTTTGTGTTTTCTTAATGTTTCAGGTGATTTTACGGTCATTTGGATGCTTTCGGAGTGTTATGAGTTGATTTGGATGATGAACGGATGGAATGTTGACTCGAGGATCATTGCATATCTCTAGGGATAATTTTGAGTCAATAACGAAGCTAAACGCTATTTTTCTAAGCATCAAAACGGACAGGCGTTCACTCTTTTGATGATATCTCAAGTTCTACATGTCGGAATGAGGAGATTTTTATTGGCCTAGAAAGTAGACTTCAAGAGCTTTCCAACGACAGGTCACACGTCCTTATAGGCATTGTAGAACAAGAGTTATGACATAAACAAGATGGCTCGACTATCCGATTCGCCCGAAGCCCAAAACGATGGCCCAATCTTCCCCTTGGGCGCGAAAACCAGCGACCCACCAGCGGGCCCGCTGGTTTCTCCGCCCAGCTACTTCCACGCGGGTTCATGCTTTCGTCTTGGTGATCGTCCAATAAAATCATAGCTTATGTAATTGTTATTTTCCTTTTTTGTTGAGAATTGAGGAAACACTAAAATACCTCAAGGGAATTAATGTATTCCCTTATGCTTTAATTTCTTTTGACGTTTTTCAATTGGGAGAACACTTGAACGCCAGTTTTTGGTTTTCTATTCTTCCCTTTTTCCATTGTTGAACCCTAGCTTTCAATTTTCAATTCATCAATCTAGAGGTAATTCAATAATTTCTTTTGCTTTTATTCTTTCTTATTGTTTTCGTTCCTTAGTTTAAATTTTCCTTTGATTATGAAATTCATGTTTATTATTTCTATCATGTTTGTTAATTCAATTATGAGCGAGTAGTCGTATTCTAGGGCTAAGTAAGGGAAACCATGTTTATACCATGATTATTATGCATAAAGTTTGTTAATTTATAGATTATTGCTTGAGTATTCCGATTGATTTGTTTTAATTGTTGATTCATGTTATCGGCCAATTTCATGAATTGATTATCTAGCTAATAGGAATTAGAATCGAAAGATCGTATTTTTAGAGGCTTAGTGCAATTGGCAATTCTGATTATGTTAGCGACCGTACTGCATATGTTGAATTGAAAGTGTTAAGACCCGACCGTAGGCTTAGCATGTACTTTAATTACTCGGCTTAGTTTATTCATTTCCGAATTGATTTATGTTCTTGGATTGGTATAAGCATGGTGAACCGAACAGACGCCCTAGACCTTTAATTCATTGATAAATTACGCATTTTTATTATTGTTTTAGCTTTAGTAGTTAATACTCAACTCAACTTTCGTTATTGAAATAGTCCGTATAATTGGGCAAAAACTAATAGAACTTGTCTCCCTGTGGGATCGACCCGTATTTGCTAAGTATCTGCTAACAACAGACACCGTGCACTTGCGGTATCACTTTTTAATCTATCAAGTTTTTGGCGCCGTTGCCGGGGAGACGGCTAGATTCTATTAGTTTTAGTTTGATTATTTGAACTGTTTCCATCGTCTCATTGGAACTTTTAGTTCCAATTGAGGCAAATTTCACTGCGTTTTCTTGTCTGTTGTTTATGCCCAGGTCTGCTAGAACGGGTACCTTAGTTCCACCCGATCCCGATCTTGGTAAGACTCTTCGACAACTCAAAAAGAAACAACAAAACAAGAAGCAGTCAGGGTTTCAAGACTCACAAACTCCACCGAGTCACACGATGTCTAAATCCTTGAAATCATATGGGGTTCCTTCCTCGAGCAGTGTTCCGACTGGGCTCACAATGCCAACTATTGAGGCAATCAACTTTGAGATCAAGCCCGCTCTAATCTCTATGGTCTCACAAAATCAATATGGTGGCCATCCATCTGAGGAACCCACCAACCATCTGCAGAGGTTCAACCAACTATGTGGCACTATCAAGCATCAAGGGGTCACTCAAGACCAATTGAAAGTAATGTTGTTTGGTTTTAGCCTTCGTGACAAGGCACAAATATGGTTGAACGATGTCAAGGAGACAGAGTGGAGTGCTATTTCACAAGCCTTTCTCGAAGAATTCTTTCCACCCACCAAGACGGCTGAAATAAGGCACAAGTTGACTACATTTACGCAAGAACCGGGAGAGTCACTTAGAGAAGCCTGGGATAGATTCAAGGCTTTGCAGCGGTCGTGCCCGCATCATAATATTGAAAAATGGTTCTTGGTTCAGATTTTCTACCATGGTTTGCAAGATGAAACAAAGAACACGGTTGATTCTGCTTCTGGAGGTGTTTTTCTTGACAAAGAAGTGGATGCAGGTTATGATTTCCTTGCCAATCTTGCCGCTAATCATTACAGCACCACCAGAACTACATCTAAGAAGGGCAAGATTGATGTCGATGCTTATGCCCTACTGTCATCACAAGTGGCAGCCTTGAACCTAAAGATCGATGCTTTGAAGTCCCCTCAGTCTGGTACTCCCCCAATGAGTATCAATGCTATGTCCAGTGTAGCTCCGGTAACAACTTCTTACTGCGAAGTATGTGGAATCCAAGGTCACTTTGGTCATGAGTGCTCTTATAGTCTGCAGGATACCACGCGAATGGAGCAAGTGAATGCTTTTCAACAGAGGCAACCCGATGACCCATATTCCAACTCGTACAATCCAGGTTGGAGGAATCATCCAAATTTCTCATATCGAAGCAACAATGCTCAAAATCCTCAACCCCAGCAACAATGGTCACAACCACAGTTCCATCCACCTCAGGCACATGTTGCTAGGCCTCCATTTCCACAAGGAGCCTCACATAATGCTCCCCCGGGGTTTAATAGACCCCCGCACCAAGGCTATCAGCAACAACCTCCGCAGAGCAATGCCACTCCAGAGCCTAACATGAGTGATCTGTATAAACTCATAGCGAATATGCAGAAGACCTCAGAGATTGCTCAAAAGAACCACGATGAGAGCATAAAGGAGTTGAAGAATCAAAATAGAATGTTGGAAAACCAAGTTGCTCAACTCGCTGATACTTTGTCAAAAAGGCAACCGGGAAAACTTCCAGGGCAATCTACTTCATCTCAAGATCACACTAGAGAGAGTGCTTGTGCCATAGTTCTTCGCAGTGGTACTACATATGATGCCCCCTTGGTACCTACTGATTTTATAGATATTGAAAAGGGGAGAGATGAGGCTAGAAGGACTAAGGAAAGAGTCAAGGAGAAGGTTATTGATGATTCTCGCCCTTTTGTTCCTCGATTGCCATTTCCACATCGACAATATAAGTCAAAGGGTGATCATCAGTCTGGTGAAGAGGCATATGTCAAAATTAAGACTGTGGATGTAGGGATTGAAACCCCGGGTGCTGAGAATGAAATAGAAAAGAAGGAAAGCGGCAAGGAGAAGGTTACTGATTCTCCCCCTTTTGCACCTACACTACCATTTCCTCACCGAATGCAGAAAACAAAGGTTGATCAACAGTTCGGTAAGTTCTTGGCTATGGTCAAGAATCTCGAGGTAACGATTCCTTTCACTGATTTAATATCTCAGATTCCTATGTATGCAAAGTATTTAAAGGAATTAATCACTAAGAAAAGGGATTTTGGTGGTGTAGAGAGAGTGGCTTTAACTGAGGAGTGTAGTGCTATGTTACAAAACAAGTCTCCTCCTAAGATAAAGGACCCCGGTAGTTTCTCCATCCCTTGTCATATAGGTGCTCTATTCATTGATAAGGCCCTATGTGATTTAGGTGCCAGTGTGTCCGTCATTCCCCTCTCTATTTACAAAAAGTTAAATATGGGAGAATTAAAATGTACCACCATTACTCTTCAAATGGCCGACCATTCTATTAAATACCCCTTAGGTGTTTTAGAAGACGTCCCCGTGAGAGTAGGTAAATTCTATATTCCCGTAGACTTTGTTGTGCTTGACATAGCAGAGGACAATCAGATTCCAATAATCTTAGGTAGGCCATTCCTTCATACTGCAGGGGCAGTTATTGATGTTAAGAAAGGGAAGCTAACCTTGACTGTAGGGGATGACAAGGTGACCTTTAGCTTGTCTCATGTGATGAAAAGTCCAATGCAAGAAGTGTCTTGTTCAGTGATTGTCTCTAATTCAAGACCGTACTGCATATGTAAGTCCAATGAAAAGTCCAATGCAAGAAGTGTCTTGTTCAGTGATTGTCTCTAATTCCAAGTTGCCTCATTCTTATTCTAGAAATTTTTCAAATAATGCACTTGGTTTGAAAAGGTTTGCAGGTGATGATGATCCTGGAGATGCAGTTGATGCTAGTCCAACAGTTGGAGCAAGATGTTCGGTGCCCGATGGCACCAAGTTCAAAGCGAACGACCAACATTTGAAGTTATACACTGAAGGAGCGTTTATCGGAAAATTGGAGACGATCTATCTCTCCGATCCACCCATCAACGCTTGATTTATGAGGTTTGGAGTCAAGCTAATGACTTAAAACGAGCGCTTATCGGGAGGCAACCCGATTTCTAACTCTTTTTCTTTTCAATTTTTTCATTCATTTCTATTTTTAATCTAATTTATTTTATTTATTTGGTTATTTTATTGGAAAAAAAAAAAAAAAATTAGAAACAACAAAAGAACAAAAATATTTTATTTTGATTTCACTTGAATTCGTATTTTTATTTTATTTTTAGATTAGTTTTTCGTTCATCGTATTTATTCATTGTTTTTGCGTGTTCTAACCTTTACTAACGATCCTTATGTTTTATTTTAGTGGTGCTTGATTTTTTTTTTTAAAGATGTGTAGGTGCAAGATCGAGTTAATTCCGGAAATTTTAATGCATCGACAAGCCGCAAGTGGATCAACAATCTCGCGGCAACCAGCTACACTATGCGCTGCACCCATGCTAGCGGGCCCAGCGAGCGCTCCCTCGATACAACGAGGGATCTCTCGCCATTCATGACTGCCCAGCGCTCGCCCAGCGAGCCCGCTTGTCTGTTTTACCCAAATCGCCTCGTTCTCTGCCTTGCCCGCTGGCGAACCAGCGACGCCGCTGGATTTCCCGCCTCCCTCTTGATTCAAAAAAAATACAAACGAAACCCATCTCCTCTCTTTCACAAACCCACGAGAAAACCCTGCCACCAGCCCGCGTCCCTCTCTCTCTCGCACCACCCTACGGCCAGCCATCACCCTACCGGCGTTACGTCTGCGCACCAGCTGCCCCTGTCCGCTCTCCTTCACAAAGCCACGCACGAAACAGCACCACCCACCACCTGTTTGTCCTCCCTCGTCCAAACAATCACCACCTCACAGGCGCTACGCCGGCGTCGAACCGCTGCCTGAGACAAGCCCAGCCAACACCAGCCCGCCAGCCTTCCCTCTCCCTCCTTCGAATTCTTTCCCTTACTTGCGAAAAGCAGCTCGTCGTTCGTCCTCCAACGGCCGCCGGCGCTACACTGGCGGTCAGCGCACCACCACCCCCTCTTCACCTCTCAAATCTCCCTCCTTCACCATTATTGGTTCATGATTTAAAACCCTAACTTCTGAAATCAATTTGGGGATTTTTTATTTTTATTTTTGGTTCTTTGTGGACATTGGTAAATTGTGTAGTATTATGGCTCGTTTGCGGAATTCACAACTAAATTATGGTCTTTGTGGTGCATAAAAGATATTAAAATTTCAATTTTTCTAACGTTTATTCACTTGAATCATATTTTGAAAAGAAATTTGGAATTTTGATGACAATATTGGTTGTTGAATTCAAATGGTTGTCGTTGTGAATATTATATGAATTATTTATCGAGATTGGTTAACGTTTGTTGATTGTTGAGTTCAAATTGGTAGCATTGGGAACTTATTGATTATTGCATGAACTATTCGTTGGGATTGATCGTTGAATCTTGAAGTATGCACCGTCTTGGTTGATTGGAGTATTTTAACTCGCGGTTGTTGTATCATGAAAACAACTAAACCAACTAGCTTTCACCCAAATCCACCACATCTATGGAGATTGGCTCTTTGCGTCGTCAGTTTGAAGCTTCTGGCCCCACCGCTTCTACTGTCGCCAGTCCTACCGAGTCTTACTCGGCCGACGAGGCTCATCACGAGTGAGCACTTTCCATCTCTCTCCCTTGTTTGAGTTATATTGTTGCTATTTTCACAGTGAGGGCACTGTGTTTTGTTTAGCTTGGGGGAGGGATATCTATCTTTGTTGCTTTCTAGTATAGTTTTATTGTTTTGTTTAGGTGTTGTACGCTTTGTACCGTCCATTAGGGGTGGGAGTTTACGTGCAACGAAAAAAATGTACTGCTTTCCTAGTGTTATTGTTCAATTTAGTTGCATTCTTACTTGCATTCATATGTCTTTATACCTTGCATTGTGCAATTGACTTTCAAACTATGTTCGGGCTTTATTTGACTCTCTTGAGCTTCTTTTGAACTTAGTTATGATTCTGAAATTCAGTCGGTCATGCTATACATTGATAACTGCTTGGCATTGTGTGAACCAATTGAATGGTATGCGGTAAGATGTTGGTCTCGTGTCAAGAATAGCTAGCCAATTATCTTGTAGGTCACCTTACTATGTGTTTGTGTGATTGATGTGACTTGTTATCGTATGATTTTGGCTTGAGATTCATTAGTAGTTTAGTTGCAACTCACGCATGCCGCGTATGACAGAGGCCATTCTCTTAGGAAGCCTTCAGACGAACTTAGAAACATCAGTTCCTGCCTTTCATACCCATGTTGTAGCCTTGTCCGTTTATTGTTTTAACTCCACAAAATTGAGCCCTATTAGCCCCGTTGGTTACTTGTCCCGAGTCTAGCTTGGGGGAGCTTCGGTGTTCGTAATGGTTTCATTGATGTTGATTGATTGGCACACTAAGCCAATAGTTCGTGGTTCGAGGCTATGTTTGGATTTGTGGTTCGGAAATGGTGTATATTATTGTTGGCACCCAAGCTTGTAACAGTTAGCATTAGATTTATTTATGTACTTTCGATTTCATTATCTAGTTTCATTTTCATTCAATAAAAAAAAAAAAAAAAAAAAAAAAAAGAAAAAAAAAAAAAAGAAAAAAGAAAGAAGAAAAAAAAAAAAGAGAAAAATCAAAGAAAAAAAAAAAAAATATATATATATATGTTTTTCGTTCTTGTATGTAATTTGAAAGCAAGGAAAGGGGAATGAAGAAAGATCATTGACATTATATTATGTTTTCCCTTGGTTGTAACTTGGTTGATTGTTAGGGTTTCATGGTTCGATGGAGTTGGATTTGCGGCATTATCACGCCGACGCATATAGTTCACATTTGCTCCCCAAGTTGGACCTTACTCTCACTTTTTCCCAAATTATACCCTACCCTTCCTTTTCACCTAGCCCCATTACAAGCTTATTATAAAGACCTCTTGATCGGCATGTTTGTTTTGTGATTGAATGAAAATCGTTTCTTGCTATTGTCATCTTACCCTATGTTGCATCATATATTTATATTCTACAAGGTATGCGGCGACGACTAGCTTGATTGAGAATAGTTTGTGGCTAAGCTTGGTTGTTTCGATTGTGGATCACGATGCTTTGTGGTTCTATTTGTATCTGAGCTAGATTTCCGTCTCAATAACTCTGTTTGATTGTTTGCTCGAGAGTTAGGTTGGTCTTACCATGGTTTTATGAAAGTCAAGTGCGTCTTGCTTCTCTATCTTTGGTTTAGTGTTGCTTGGGGACAAGCAACAGTCTAGCTTGGGGGAATTTGATGAGTCATATTTGTATAGGGTATTTTAGGCGCATTTAGGTTGCATTATTAGGCATTTATATCATTTTAGTTGCATTTAGGATCACATTTGCATAAGTTATCGTTGTCGTACTCTATTACGCCCCGTTTGTGTTTTCTTAATGTTTCAGGTGATTTTACGGTCATTTGGATGCTTTCGGAGTGTTATGAGTTGATTTGGATGATGAACGGATGGAATGTTGACTCGAGGATCATTGCATATCTCTAGGGATAATTTTGAGTCAATAACGAAGCTAAACGCTATTTTTCTAAGCATCAAAACGGACAGGCGTTCACTCTTTTGATGATATCTCAAGTTCTACATGTCGGAATGAGGCGATTTTTATTGGCCTAGAAAGTAGACTTCAAGAGCTTTCCAACGACAGGTCACACGTCCTTATAGGCATTGTAGAACAAGAGTTATGACATAAACAAGATGGCTCGACTATCCGATTCGCCCGAAGCCCAAAACGATGGCCCAATCTTCCCCTTGGGCGCGAAAACCAGCGACCCACCAGCGGGCCCGCTGGTTTCTCCGCCCAGCTACTTCCACGCGGGTTCATGCTTTCGTCTTGGTGATCGTCCAATAAAATCATAGCTTATGTAATTGTTATTTTCCTTTTTTGTTGAGAATTGAGGAAACACTAAAATACCTCAAGGGAATTAATGTATTCCCTTATGCTTTAATTTCTTTTGACGTTTTTCAATTGGGAGAACACTTGAACGCCAGTTTTTGGTTTTCTATTCTTCCCTTTTTCCATTGTTGAACCCTAGCTTTCAATTTTCAATTCATCAATCTAGAGGTAATTCAATAATTTCTTTTGCTTTTATTCTTTCTTATTGTTTTCGTTCCTTAGTTTAAATTTTCCTTTGATTATGAAATTCATGTTTATTATTTCTATCATGTTTGTTAATTCAATTATGAGCGAGTAGTCGTATTCTAGGGCTAAGTAAGGGAAACCATGTTTATACCATGATTATTATGCATAAAGTTTGTTAATTTATAGATTATTGCTTGAGTATTCCGATTGATTTGTTTTAATTGTTGATTCATGTTATCGGCCAATTTCATGAATTGATTATCTAGCTAATAGGAATTAGAATCGAAAGATCGTATTTTTAGAGGCTTAGTGCAATTGGCAATTCTGATTATGTTAGCGACCGTACTGCATATGTTGAATTGAAAGTGTTAAGACCCGACCGTAGGCTTAGCATGTACTTTAATTACTCGGCTTAGTTTATTCATTTCCGAATTGATTTATGTTCTTGGATTGGTATAAGCATGGTGAACCGAACAGACGCCCTAGACCTTTAATTCATTGATAAATTACGCATTTTTATTATTGTTTTAGCTTTAGTAGTTAATACTCAACTCAACTTTCGTTATTGAAATAGTCCGTATAATTGGGCAAAAACTAATAGAACTTGTCTCCCTGTGGGATCGACCCGTATTTGCTAAGTATCTGCTAACAACAGACACCGTGCACTTGCGGTATCACTTTTTAATCTATCAACGTCCTCCTTCGCCCCCTTTTTTCTTCGGAGCCACACCCATTCTTCCTTCGAGCGACGCTCTCATGCTGTCTTACAGGAGCCTCTAGAGAGTAACGGTCCGCATTTTTCTTCTGCAAGATTCGTCTCGTCCTTCTTCCTGGACGAACCTCCTTGACATGCCGACTAGCTTCCTCCAGGTTGCGTCTCCTCATAGGCGAGTCAGAATCTTCTGACAGAAACTCTACCGTCCTACCATTGTCATGCTTAGGATTGACTCCGTGAGGACCATCCAGCAAGGGTCGAATAGGAATGACGGCAGCAGGCTGGCTAGCTGCCGTGTCACATTGAGTGTTGGACCCGTCCTTAAACACTCCTTTTCTGGCTGGGAGTTCTGATTTACCCTTGGTTTTTCCGCAGTCAGTTTGAAGTTAAGCCATGACACTGTACCTCCCCACAGACGGCGCCAAATGTTGTTGGAACTTTTACGGTGCTGATGTGGCACGCGCTCCTCGGAGGTATCAAGTATGACTTGGCACGAACTTCTGGCAACCTGCAAAACAAGAATATTCCCGTAGGAATATTCCCTCCGATGCTTAAGTAAGTATAAGTTAGACAGATAAGTAATTTGTAGAGAGAAGGCAGAGCAAAGATAAGTTTGTTGTTGTTGGGCAAGAATTGAATATCCTTTACCTTGGGATCTGAGCTATTTATAGTGCTAGGGTTCCTTGGGGACTGCACCCTCAACCCTAACTATGGGACACGTGCCCCTTGGGGATTTAGGACACGTGGCCTTTGGCCTGCAATGATGGGCCTCCCATATTTGGACCGGCTTTTAAAGACAATGGCTTTGCCCAACGGGGCTCTGTCTTTACTCTGGTGGAGTAGCAGGACTTCGGGCCTTCTTTCCAGGCCTGGGCCCATATGATCAGTATGAGTCGTAGGCTGCCTCTTTGGGCTTTGTGGGAGATTTGTTCAAGCCCACATCAGTTATAGATAGAATTTGATCTCAAATCCTACCTATCATACTAATAACGCGTAACGGCGTGAATATAGTGACGTAGGAAGGATGGCTGCACGATTCGACAAAGAAGCAAATTGCCAAAAATTGCTGAAATGATTTCTACTAGTCGAGCCTCCGGTGTCCGATTGCTTAATAGAATATGTTTTGGAAAGGAAACGGGCCCACAAGTTCATCCGAGTTCGTTTAGGGCTCGAAAACTGTAGTTTAATTATTTTCGACTTTTGTTTTTAATTTCGTTTCGTATTAGGGTTTTGTGTTAACTATTTAAACACTTTATTTTCGTCAATAAAAGGGAACTATTCTTTTGATAATAAAATTCTGAGAGTTAATCTCTTTTTTGGTGGATTCCGGAGCTTTTACAGATTTATCGCTCGTAAATTTGTTCGTTCGTTCTAAAGATAAGCGCTTGCTTTTCTTTGGTAATTCCGACTGCGTCATATAGTTGCATAAGATGGATTTTCATGAGATATCGAGTAGCACGTGTAAGCAGAAATCAAATTATCGGATCGGTTTTAAACAATCACGTCAAAATCAGTTAATGTCGGATCATTATTTCTATTTAGGTCAATTTGGATTGGTATGAATACCTTTGGTTAGGGTGGATAGATTCGGGTTATAAATTGTTTGGGATTTAACTCAGTTTCGGTTTGGGTCAATTTCAGGTTATAAATTGTTTGGGATTTAACTCAGTTTCGATTTGGGTCAATTTCGTGTTCGGTTGAAAGTAATTCGGGATTAAAACGATTTTGTATCAGTTTGATTTGTCCCGGTGGATCTCGGATTCGGGCACAATTTGACCGTTTTACTTAGAATAGGTGTCATGTCCGAATCGGCTAAGTCTCAGGTCAAGTATGAATCGGTGAGTCTCGGGTTTAGGTTAAAATGTACCTCGGGTTCGGGTCAATTACGGATTGGGTTTCCGGTTCAAGTTTAGATCGAGTTAAGTTTGTATTCTTGTGTTCTATAATTAATCGAGTGACTCTCGTGTTCGCGTTAAAATTTAGATCACTTTATTATTCTAAGACTTCATGCCACATAAATAATTTTAAGAACTTCTATTACTTCGTCTACAAATATTTAATATAAATAGAACATATATAAATGAATTTATTTTCATATATCGAGTTGGATTTACATAATTAATACGGAGTACATCAATTCGGTTATCTTAAGTTAGATTAATGACGAGTAAATTGAATAGGATTCAGGTTAAATTCGGTGTTAATTTTTTTTAAATCTCGGGTAACTTTCGTTTATCGGGTTAAGTCGAGTGGATCAACTTTTATCGGATCGGGTTGGTTTTGGTTGTTATCCAGTATGATTAGTTTTCGGATTGTTACCGGATCGAATACGGGTTCGGTTCGGTTAATAGTTGTCGGATCAAGATCCTAGCTGTCCGGGTTCGAGTCTTGAATCCACGGATTAAATCGGATTTCGGGTCAGCAACAGTACGATCCAGGTCGATTTTGATCTCACTATTTCTCGAATATATTTGATTCGAATGTCGATTGATTTTGGTCGGTTTTTCGGGTTGGATCACCTTTTGACAACCCTACGTGTACGTACCATCTATATGACTTTATTATGACCATAATGGCAATTGGCAATTGGCAAGGGGGGAACCCATTGGACCCCTAAGAAGGGGCTTGGGAGTTGGGAGTAAACTCCTTGAAGAACTTCCTCCATTTTGCAAATATAATGGTCTTTACTCTTTACGCAAGCACAACTGAGATTCTACATGAATAACTTGCTAGCACAAGTAAAATTCCAACTTAATTACACCAACATGCATGTAATAAAGTGTAATGTAAAAAGCAACATATAAGTTCGGATAAGTTAATTAAGAATTGATGATTCAGATATGTTGAATTTGTGAGTGAAGGAGGAAAGAAGAAGAAAGAAGGAAGGAAAACTAAGGAAGCCATTGATGAGCTTGAGGAGCTCGTGGCTGAGAGTAAAGAACAAGAGACTACATTTTTATTAATTGTGTAACTAATTGAAATATTACAAATCTAGAGTATTTATACTAAGTAACAAACTAATTACAAGCTAATGTTCTATACTATGTTATATACTCCAATACCCCCCCTCAAACTGGAGATGGTGTAAACATCTTCAGTTTGAAAGCTTCAAAACAGACTCTTTCATTAACTTTGCACCAAGAACTCCTCATGAACAAGCATAGATGTTGGCCACTGCTGTTGCTGTTGTACCAACTGCTCATATCAAACTGCAACGTCCAATATTGCCTTGAAGAAATGAGCCTCAATGGGTCTCATCAAAAGAATGATCACAATGGATCAATGAAATCTGACCTCTTTGGGTCACAAAACTGACCTCTTTGGGTCTCAAAACTGACATCTTTGGGTCTCAAAACTGACCTCTTTGGGTCTCAAAAATTGACCTGATTTTACAGGTTCTGATTCTCCAGATCTGTTGCTGGGAAAAATGAACAAAATTGACCTGATTATACAGGTACTGAACTCCAGATCTGTTGCTGGAAAGAAATGTTGAATCGTGCCAACATTCAAAAGAAAAAAAAAAACTTCAACCCAAAACTGTATACTATCCTCTTGCAAAACTGCTGCATGATCTACTATTCCAAGGTTTTGCAGCCATTCTTTAAACTGTTCCTGTTTTTCGTGAATATCCCCAATTATCACACATTTCTTCAATGCAAAGTGTAAACACAACAACACTTGTGCAGCCTTTTTATGCAATTTCCATTTGAATTGTCTATATTGCAATTCAATAGTGTAGAGAAATAGTTGAGCACCAAATAAGATCATCACATGACCACAGAACAAACCAGCAGACCAGGGGCACAAATGTATTGCAGAAGAAAGAGCTATACCACTGCTTGTAGACATTCATCGAAGAAGATGAGCTCCATCAAAAATCGAAAACAATCTCAACCTAAACTTACTCCTATTCTCACACAAGAACCACCAACAGCAAAAATTCAATTGAACAGATGATTGGGAATTAGCTAAAATTGAGCCATGATTCGTGGACGATAGACGAAGTAATTCCCAGAATACAGGCAAGACAAAATATATTGCCAAATTTAAAATCAACTGTAGATATTCCCTAATGAACAAAATCACCCAGAAATTCACCAACAATCACCAAGCAGCGAATTGTAATCAAATGAATTAATCAAGAAGATCAAGAAATCAAACCAAGAACTCTCCAGACAACGTGCGAATTCAAGAATCGCAATCCTCCAAGAGTTTCTTCCATGGCGGCGACGATTATCCATCTTCCTCTTGTTATCGTCGGCGAGGAATATGTGATGAGACGTTTGCGGTTAATTTCAGGAGTACCCAGATTCTTGAAGTAGGAGAAGCAGACGTCGAAGAAGACGTCGAAGAAGACGACGACAAAAAAACTTCAATAAATCCAAAGCAATCGAAAACCCAGCAAAATCGAATTGGGGAAAATCGCTCAATTCTGCGATTTGGTATGAACCCTAGAAATTGGGGGAAAACTCAAGAATCAAAAAACGTTTGATTCAATTATGGAAAGAAGATTTGTGAGCGAAAATATGAGATTTTAGGGCGAATTACATCCTAATTCGTCGAGTTTTGACTCAATTCGACCCAAAAATAAATTCGAAGCAGAAAAATTGGGGAAAAATTGATGAGTTGAACCGAACGGAAATTTTATGCGGAATTGTAGAGTCGGGATCGTTCCCGCTCTGATACCATGTTGAATTTGTGGGTGAAGGAGGAAAGAAGAAGAAAGAAGGAAGGAAAGCTAAGGAAGCCATTGATGAGCTTGAGGAGCTCGTGGCTGAGAGTAAAGAACAAGAGACTACATTTTTATTAATTGTGTAACTAATTGAGATATTACAAATCTAGAGTATTTATACTAAGTAACAAACTAATTTCAAGATAATGTTCTATACTATGTTATATACTCCAATAAGATAAAAAGAACGAACTCATAACAAATAATCAGAGAACGAGGACCAACAAGATACTCGATACACATAAAGATAACAACTAGGTAACTCATGTTGGAAGGTTTCAATATTACCTTATACAGAGTACTCGGTTTCAATATTACTTTGACCACCAATTTCTTTAACTACATATTTTAAAAACTTATAAAAATATTATATTTTGAAAATATATATTAAGATGAAGCCAACAATATATTATATACTAATATTTGTTTTCATATATTAGAAATAAAATAGGGTCAAAGTAAATTATGTGAATAGTGCAAAAAGTCAAAACAGGTCGAGTATTAAGAGACGGAGCCACGGAGAGAGTAGCAATTTGCAAAAGGGTGCATACTATTCAATGCCAAACTTGATCATTGCATACGTACACCAAATATTCCATATAATCTTTTCAGGGTGGCCGTGGTAGTTGGTACTAAATCATCTCACAACTTGCATTTCTCAATTTCCTCGATCTGGAAAATATATGCTATATATTATGCCTCTTGCTACACATGCATTGAACATAACATAATCTCTCTTTTATCCATGCAATTTGATTGAATATTTCTCTTAATCTATATTTTCTTGACATTTCTTTTCTACAATTCAATACAAGAAGGTTCCTCTAACTTTTAATCAAAGATCAACTAGTATGGATGTCATCAAATGTGCTTTCCATTTTATTCACTTGATTTTCACTTATCTAAACTTAACTAATTAAGCTATTTAATCAAGTTAATTAATTAAGGATTGTTTATTTTTGGTAATGGAGTCTCATATCAGTCATCAAGCAAAATTTATTTTGGATTTTTCTAGAAAATAAAATGATCGCGCGTCTCAAGAGAGATATGTACACATGTAGTACTACAAAGTGGATCGGACTATCGGAGTAGTGTCTTCTCTACTATACAAAACAATTAGGCCTTGTTCTATTCACCTTATTTACACTTGTTTCAGAAAAAATATGTTCAGATATCATGAAAAATAAGCTAAGTCGGGTTATCCAAGTACAATTTATAACTATTTAAATTAAATTTTGATAAGTTAGACAAGATAAGTTCCGAAAAATTAATTAGCTGAATATAATGCAACCTTAGACAAGAAACACGTTCCCTTAAACTTGCATCATTGATCAACCACTCAACTAGAACATATGTGACAAAGTAAAAAGAAAATATTGTTGCAAGTAGCTATAAACATAATAAATATTCTTCAACAATTTGTCAAAAAGAAAAATTACCAAATGGTTAAAAAGAAATTAAAGTCAAACACAAGTTGCCACGGATTTGCGGGTTTTAGGGGGGGGGGGGGGGGGGGGGGTCCTATCTTTCCCTAGTATTCATCGGCTCAAGAAGAACTATCAAGTTTTATGCAAATTGCAATTCATAATTATTTTGTTGGAAAGATGTTCCTACACCCGATCATAATATAATCCCCTACCATTTCACAATAATTTTATTATTTTATTTTAAAATTATACTTCGTAGTATTTCTTTGTTTTATGTTTCATTATTTAATCAATGGTATGCATCAAATTTGTGCATGTAACACGACCTATATATGTGTATCACGAAATCAATTTTCACCTTAGTCGGTGGTATATTTTGAAATAACAATGTAACAATTAATTCCGAAAAACAATAAGAGAGCTGTATTAGCTAGACACGACACTAAATTAAAGGCAATAAAAGGAATTACTTTGACATGATGATCGAAAGAGCTAGGGGGTATATTTTGAAATAACAATGTAACAATTAATTCCGAAAAACAATAAGAGAGCTGTATTAGCTATTTAGCTAGACACGACACTAAATTAAAGGCAATAAAAGGAATTACTTTGACATGATGATCGAAAGAGCTAGGGGGTGGGCATGTCCGTACGGGACGGGATTGATTAAAGTTAAGGAGTAGAATGGAGAAGTTTGGTAGGGTTTTGGATTCTAATCATTCAATTAAAATTAGATTCCAATTGTGTGTAATCAAACTACAACGCAAGTTGCTCCTTAGAAGTACTGCAGGTGAGAGAGATGTTCAAAGCCAAGCAACTCCCATCATTAGTTTTCTTCTCAAAATACTCCGTAAATCGTAATGAAAAAGGTTGTTAAAATCTGACCCATGAAATATAACACTACAAGTATCTCACATTGATAAAAGAAGAGAGAGAATCACTTTATAAAGCTAAGACGCTACTCCCTTATTGCCATATGATCGATTTTAAGGTAGAAACGCCTTTTATCTTGTAAAGTGTAGTGTGGACCAACCAGAACGTGTAAAATACGGATTTAAATCGCACCCGTCAGCAAAGGAGATCTAACCTACAAATCTCTTGCTAGGGAATCATATTCCCTTTCGTTTAGGATTAGAAAGGTCGATCTAACTCTCAAAAGAACCGTTGAACATACATCATCTGAAATACTTTACGATTTTTGAAGTATTTTTCATTTAAGAAAAAATGCCACGTAATTCGTGACATTCTAGTGTTGTTCTAGGTCCTAGTGTACGTTCCATCAAATAAAAAGCTAAGTTAAATATCTAATCTAACTAGTCTAGAGTACGTATGCATGAGTAGATGAACAAATCTTCGTAAAATAAGCATAATAGTACGATATAATATATCTTGATTTATTGCATTCTCTTAGAAACCAAGTTTTAATTAAGTTTATTAATTAGCTTGCGTCACATAATATAAGTTGGTGTTAATAAATATAAAAAAGTACTGAGAAAAGTTCCATGGCACATGTAGATTATTAATAGATAATTAGATATCAACCAAGTTGCATGTTAAGTCATTGTACATGATTCATCACTAAGCCATTTCACTTTGAATATGTCCGATATATCCTGGCTACCTTACTGAATCTTTTTCTTCCTTCTATTAGACATCGACCGTTTAATATCAAAATTACCATTTCATTCGGAAATACGCAAAATCCGTTACTCGATCCCCCAAATCTCTCCTAAATACACCTTTTATTTTATATTCGAGTTAAAATTTTATACTCGGTCTTTTACATTTATCCCGGTCCCTTTATACTCATAGTTCCCATATACTACCAATGATGTCTTGGCCTAGTGGTTAAGACTGAGGGTCTGTGTACGATAGGTCTCAGGTTCGAATCCCCCCGCCCCCATTTGTAATTTATATTGCCCTTGTGGCTCATTCGCACCAAAAAAAAAAATAGTTCCCATATACTCATGTGCAAAAAATACGTGACCGAAAGGGATAAAACTATAAAAGGTATAACTTTTACAGTCAGACCATGTAAATTGGACGTGTACTCTCTCCTAAAATATAGGAAGTAGAAGATTATTACATTACGATAATCAAGATTTTTTTTTTTAATGCGACTAATCGTAAATAAAAAATAATTTTTTTTAAAGATAGAAATTGTATTACGGAGTATGTACTAGTTATCAATAGCAATTTTTTTTCCTCATTGATATAAAGCGAGCCACAAAAGATAAATAATTTAGACAAAATTCAATCTCAAAACAAGAGTACCACGTTTTATTACTTTAGCCAACTTAACTAGTTATGATTAGCATCCACAATTATTATTATAACAATTAGATATTTAGATTAGGTGATCTCTATTAATTTCGAACGAAGATAATATTGCAAGACGATCGATGTGATTGGTAGTCATGTTCATTGTTCAAACTCCAAACCAATATGATAAATAATACTTTGCACGATGGTCCGAGGTTAGAGTAAGTAGGGTGGACCATTCCCACACTTGCGTAACCCATAAATAACCTCCTCTTCATCCTGAAAAAAAATATAAATAAATAAATGAGCCAATTTAACTTAGAATTGGTACGATGGCATCCCATTGGTTCATATCTCCGCAATTAAACCAGTGTATTTATAAACCAATTGCAATTCCACATTTTTTTGGGCGATATCTGTTTAAGCTTGTCCATACTCCAGTTGCAATCTTACAAAAGGACAAAAAATTAATCGTTGTGTAACTTTTATGTCCAAACCTTAGTAAAGTGAATTTCGCAATATCTCTAGCATAAAAAAATTTACCTTTGAGCTCTTGTCCAACTGTCCACGTAAAATATACGGAGTAGATAATGTCATAATACCATTACTTATTATTACTCCATAAAAAAAAACTTATACTTCCTCGATTTTTTAATAATTGCACCATTTTGGTTTTAACACTATTCACACATTCTTATATAGTTATTTTTTGTGATTTATATGCAAGGAAAAATATATTCATGTGGGATCTTGTTAGATTCGTTTCGAAATATACTTTCAAATTTTCAAATTTTTATAATTTTTCAAAATGTATAATGAGAGATATTAGTGGTTAAAATAGTGCATTGGCAAGCGTGAAATCCCAGATGGTGCAATTAAAAAAAAATGGAGGAAGTATGTTAGAACATTGCTCCCTCAAAAAGGGAAAAAAATAGAATATTGCTTGTTTATGAAACACGATTTTTGAAAATGTATGCACACCTATATTGTATCGGATAGTAGGGGAAATAAGAGAAGGGATTAAGGGTCTATTACGTTCGACTTACTTCAAAAAAAAAAATATTCAGAAAAATATTTCACACGAATAAGTTATTTTCAGATAAAATAAGTCGAATACGGAGTAAAAGGGAACTTAAGACTCGGGACTAGAGGGTGTATTTTAGAATATTATAATAGCAGTTTGGCAATAGTTGAATAAAAATTCTATTAAAAAAAAAGTACAATTGGGAAAAGTTTAGAGTAGTTGGGTAGTACTAGTAAAAGAAAGGGGCAAGTTCCTAAAAACCACGTCCAAAAATATATTTGATGCAACTTGCTCTTCCCACTTGCCTTGTCCGGCGTAATCCCGCCAGATAAGATCAACCCTCCCTTCCCTTATTTTTCTCTATCTCTTAATCACACCCACTTCTCCTTAATCTCTCTCCTTCCAAATTATTTTCTCTTACAAACAGAGAGAAAAAAGAGAGTATCCTATATTCCTATCATGCCTCCTACTCTACAACTTCAAACATATACGACCACAACTACAACCACCACCACATTCATGACCGATACCACCGATATCGCACCGGTGGTTACAACTATGGCAGCAGAGATGAAACCGTCGCTAGCTCATGAGTTAGCGAGGGAGCTTTCTCTCTGCTGCCCGTCTCCTGACAAGGAAATGGATACAGTAGCTACGTACCACAACCACGAGGTGGGGTCAAACCAGTGTTGCTCTGTTGTCGTACAGAGGATCGCCGCCCCTATTGAAACCGTATGGGCGTTAGTCCGCCGCTTTGACCAGCCGCAGACGTACAAACATTTCCTGAGAAGCTGTCGCGTGATCGCCGGAGACGGGTGTGAAGTCGGATGTTTAAGGGAGGTTCACGTGGTGTCAGGCTTGCCAGCTTATTGCAGTACGGAGCGGCTGGAAGTACTAGACGAGCAGAAACACGCGATAGGATTCCGTGTTGTGGGCGGTGAGCACCGCCTTCACAACTATCGATCCGTAACCACGCTGCACCCCTCGTCCTACTCTTCTTCTACCACCGACGGTGCTGGTGGTGGTGGTGGTGGAAGAGAGGACAACGGTGGTGAGACGACGACGACAACAGACAGTCCCACGAGCGGCTGCAAGGGGACAGTAGTGGTGGAGTCGTATGTCGTAGACGTACCGAGTGGTAATACAAAAGAAGAGACGTGTGTGTTTGTTGATACAATTGTACGCTGCAACTTGCAGTCTCTCTCCAAAATAGCTGAGAGAATCGCCAGATCATCATGTACAACACCTACTACTCCATCTTCTTCTTCTTCATGTAAAGTTTCTTGATTTTTTTTAATTTTTTGTTTAATCTTGGATTTGAAAGATTAATTTAATTCTCTTTTTGTTATTTCTTTAATTTTGTTAAAAATTGTTGATACACAGATTAGGATTTTTCTTTCTTTCCCTTGATTCTAGGGAGAGGAATTGAAAATGTGGTTACAATTAACACCCCCCTTTCACCCTTAAAGGAGGGCAGGTTGTTTGCTACGAACAACATTTTAATCTCATGTTACTATGTTATTCGTTGTTTATTACTGCCTTTTCTAAGTGCCAAGTGTGGTTTTACGATCGTAGTTTTAATGAAAGATACATTTATTTGTCTCACTTTAATTTGTTAAGTACGTAAAAAGTATTAGTTAGATTCAATTTTTTTTTCCGAATAAATTGATTTTACTATGAAAAAAAATATGATTCTACAAAAGGTTGTAGGTTCGGATCCACATTCATCATTAATAATTTTGCAATGTATGTATGGCTCATCGGGTAAATTCTTGATAGTTTGTGTCAGCTAAGAATTTGAGATAGATACATGGTTGCCCTTAAGCTTTTGGTTGAGTTGGTCCTTTGACATGGTATTAAAGCCAGCGTGACGCAAAGGTCACGGGTTCAAATTCCATCCATCCCTCCTTTTAAAGTGTAATATTTCGCGCTGGGTATGAGTAGCCTATGTTGCATCCACACTTCAAGCCCAAAGGGCTTTCATGTGAGGGGCTTGATAGAGTATAAAATTAATCTTGAGGCTTCAACCATCAGCTTAAGCTTTTGGTTGAGTTGGTCCTCTGATACATTTTGTCTTTTTATTATGTTAAGACTATTTCAAACATCAAGTTTGGAGGATTATTCAATGGATCTTAATAAGTTGAGCATCCTAATAGAGTATTTTAATTTACAGTACCTTATAATAATTTAAATAAACGTTATTATAGCTAAGAGTTGTGGATGGTCAACTATATAATTTGGATAGTCTATATGATCATATACGAGTATAAATTATAAAATTTGCGAAACAAGAAGTATACTAATTGTATATATTTACCAATTCAATGATGCAGGCTGATTAGTTTATAACTTGACCTCCATATATAACTTAATTTAACTCGAATTATTGATCGAAGTCGTTTTCGAAAAAGACTTAACAAGGAAGAAGTGAACGACCTCGAACTATAGAAATAAAATTAACCAACAAATTAAAATGTACGAATATATCGATCTTCTTGATCTATAAATGGGCATATAGAAATAAACTTGGGTTAGCAACTTAGCATTTTAAGATGCGTGTATCATGTATGAAAAGAATGATATTTCTGGTAGAAATGGTGCGGCTAAATCAATTAAAAACCTAGAAATTGATTAGATTTTGTTTATCTATTAAGGAATAAGGAGTAGTCAGACCAACTATAAGTTAAACCACTCCCACAGTCCTCACCAAAAAAAAAAAAATTGCAGTTGAAGGGGCTCGATCTCTAAATCACAAGGTAAGTTTCCCACTAATTTCGCCAACTTGTTTTGGTTTTATCACCGGCCCTTCCACAAGTCCATGCATGAGAAGAGATTGAGCGCATATAGTTATATGAGTTTTCATCCTAAAACCAATTGGTGATATGTGGAGTTGCCCACCAATCTTATATACTTCCTCCGTTCTACAATAGATGCATCGTTTCTCATTTGCGCACTATTCATCAATCAACTTTGACAATCATTTTTTCACTGTTGTGTAAGAAAAAACATAGTCAAGTGATCTTGTTAAATTCGTATTAATGCAATGATTTCAAATATCAACTTTTTATAATTTTTACTTACACGCATTTAGAGATATTAATGTTCAAAGAAGCGTATTGACATACGTGCAAATAGAAATGATGCATCCTTTGCGGAACGGAGGAAGTATATGTTAGTCAATCTCCCTCTATTTCTTTTATGTAGGACAATTAATCTCAACTTACATGTGGATTAATCTTCTCCACAGTTATGCATAGTTAATTTCAAACAGAGAAAATATGTACTGTATGAAATACATAAGAGTAGTATTGTATTACTCTGTAGATCATACGCCTGGAGCACGATGTAGACGCAAATGTGCATTATGCTATGGGTTTAATTAACAATGTTCTTGTTCCGGTATATATTAGAAACGGTTTGAGAAATCATGTCGTTTGCCTTTGTGATTTGCCTCTTGGTACTATTTTGTACTGGTAAGAATTTTAGGTTGCCCTTGATCAGGATGATTCGGGAATCCCCTCAGATACTGAGTATATAGAGATTATGAAAAAAGAGTCAAGTGAAATGATTGAAATTGCGTACCTTTCGCAATAAATGAGGTATATTATAAGAACTGTATTCATAAGATAGCGATCGTTGACTTTCCCTCTATAGATTAGTCCTACTCCAACAACCGATATGATACGGGATTGTAGGGATGGTACTATATCGACTGATAGGAAAGTTGTTTGGATTATCCTTATTGCCATGTTCTTAAAAAGGGTGTTACCAACCTGCTAATATCACACACGTACAAGTTCTAATTAGGGATCCGATGATTTCCAAGTTCCAAGCAGTGAGGCAAGCAAATTATCAACACAGCCGCATAGCTACGTACAGTAGAGTAGTACTCCGTAACTAGTGGAGTAAGTTGCAACTTGCAAGTAGCCAAGTAGGCGAGCGGGTTCAAATTGAGGAAATATTTTTGCATGTCTGATATGTGTTTGCTAATGTATATCATAGCTTAAGACAAAAGTAGGAAAAATACAAAAAATTACTTTTTAAAACAAAAATTGTACTTTGTTTTACAGAATGTATTTTTTTTTACAAAATGGCACTTTTTTTTACATAATAGTACTTCCTTTTTTATCTTTTAGCTATTAGTCTTTTAGCTGATATGTGTGTAGCCATACATATATAATATCTAAAAAAACGACCCGCCAAGTAGGCTAACGGTGTTCAAATTTCAAGGCCTTCATTTTTGTCGCACTTTATGAGCCGTATATTTCTGACATACTTCAATATGCAAGTGCATGTTTTCTAATTAACTTTTATACGGAGTACTCCACAAGTCTTTATTTAAAATTGATACGACCGAATCCAAAACTAGCAATTACCATGCCTCATCCTTATATCGCATCATGCATGTACGGAGTTTATACCTTAAAGTGTATTGATACAAACACTACAAAAATTTATATCTTTTATGACAATCTAATAACGACGGGTAAAAATTCCGTTGTAAAAGGGCTTTTACGACGGGAATAACAACCCAACAAAGACGGGAACAACCGTCGCAAATGTCTTTTACGACGGATTAACGACGAGATTTTCCATTAACGACGGCCCCCTTTTATGACGGGTTCGCGACGGAAAATCCGTCGTTAATCAATAATTATTGACCTTTAGCGACGGGATTTTCCGTCGTTAATAGTACAATTTATTGTAGTGAAATACGAGCTTAAAGTATATTTATACCTTAAAGTGTATTGATACAATTACCATGCCTCATCCTTATATCGCATCATGCCTCATCCTCCTTTTATTGGAATTGAGCTTGTATTCTTAATTCTTAATAATTCTCCCATACATTATTGAGAAAAACAAGGTTTTTATATTCAAAGATACGTCGAGGGTACAAATAAATAACATGACAAGTATATCCTATGGATTGATCAATGTTATTGGAATAAGAAAATAGAGGACACTCCAAAATTTTCACTAAAATGTTAGCTCAACAACCATGTCTAGGGACTCAACTTGTAAGGAACTTTTACTTCTTTTTTCAAACTACCCCGTATCAAAATACTCACATTCGCAATAATTTGCAAAGTAAAAATATTACTCTTTTTTTTAGGACAAATTAGAATATTAAGATTTTTCTACATTTTTTTTAATATGTATAATATGTTATATACGTTAAATATTTTAGTTTCTAATTTAAATCATGATACATAAGTATGTCATGTCATCATTGTGACACGGCTTAAATGTCGCATGTTACGACCTTTAAATGATAAAGGTCGCAACATGCGACCTTTAAGCCGTGTCACAATGATGACATGGCATGCTTATGTGTCATGATTTAAATTGGAAACTAAAATATTTAACTTATATAATCTATTATATATGTTTCAAAAAAAGGTAGGAAAATCTTAATATTCTGATTTGTTTCCTTCTTTACATCGATTACCTAATTTATATATTTTTATAGTAAAAATATTGCATTGATAGTAAAATATGTATGATGACGCATAGCATACGTGGCGCTTATATCTACCAATTAAACTGCGACATGTAAGATTGCGACAACTAAATGTTGTCGCAACTTGCGACCTTTATCATCACCCTAATTTTATAAACAAAATTATGTTGTCCTATTGGCGTGTGAAGTAGAACTGCGGGAAGGAATCAAAAGCATAGCAGACGCTTGCAAGTTGTAATTTTGAGTATCGAAAATTTGAATTTGCTTTAGAAAAAGGAAAAGTGTGGAAAAGGAAAACAAACGGTGCAAGTTGCTAATCCCGGCCTCTTCAATTCTTTCTCTGAAATTTTATACTTCCATTTGGTTGTTATTGAAGTGCAACTTGGCATGCAAGTGGGCTTTCATTTTCAACTTGCAACAACAATTCAGAATCACATTAATGCCACGTACTTTGTTTATGGAGTATTATCATAAATACAACTATGTTAACCACATCAGTATATACTACTCTCACATGACCAATCAATATACTCCCTCTTTCCCTTAATACTCGCACCGTTTTGACTTTTTGCACTATTCATATAATTTACTTTGACCCTATTTTATTTCTAGTATATGAAAACAAATGATAGTATATAATATATTGTTGGCTTCATCTTGATATATATTTTTAAAATATTAAATTTTTTATAAGTTTCTATAACATGTAGTTAAAAATATTGGTGGTCAAAGTTGTGCATTGACAAGCGTGTCCAGTCAAAACGGTGCGAGTATTAATTCAGGGACAGAGGGAGTATACACTTTCAACTCCGATTGTCAGCTACTTCTTCCGTCTCTAAAAGATTATTTTATGGTTGAAAGTCACTTTATTAATAATTGAGTGTAAAATATGCACATGAGTTTATAGAGTAGGCACACGAGGAGAGAGATAGAGAGAGAGAGAGAGAACAACTAGGTAAATTTACCATTGCATTTAAGGTATGAGCCGAGGCAAACTTAAAGGTACACCCAAAAAGGAATATGAGATAATCTTCTAAGGAAGGAGGGAATATTTTAGTTGATAAGAGAACTACAGAGGTAAAATCGAGAGCATGGGGGGAGGGAATGACGCAAACAGGTGGTGTGATTCAAACTTGTAACCTTAAAATCACAAGGTGAGTTTACCACCAATTTTTTGTATAGTTCTCTTTGTAATGCAGATACATCAAGTAAGTACACTACTTTACGTCCTGTAATTAATCGGAGTCATGTTCGGGTGAAGGAATTTAGAAAATTGAGTCGCTCATTATCTATATCACTATATGCATGACTCATTTACCTTCATGTGAACCTAACATCAAAACGTAGGCCTAGATAGTTTAATTCTGGATATTGTATCGTAATCTGATATTAATTAGTATTTTACATTGAAAAAATATGAGAAAATAAAAATTTATTGATTAGTTGTAACATAGACACATAGTCGATCAATAGTTTATTTTTATTTTCATGTGCAACCAACCCATAGCATCATTAGGGTAACCTTGTATATATAAACTTGTACTATTTATTTGTACATGCAAGTAACCTATAATAGAATTTTAATTTATTTATTATAGAAAATAGAACCTTAAAGTAGAATAATGGCCTATTGGTTGATATAAAATTAAGGTCAAAAGATACGAAATATCAATAATAATAATAGGCAATAAAATAAAATGTTCCTGGAGGGTATTTTAGGGATGCGAAAGTAAGCATCCCACTTGTGAGACAATAAGGCACACGTTTATAATAATTGTGTTACTAGCATAGTAACATACATTTATGAGTTTATTATTATTATGATAAATAGAAGTATTGGATTAGGACCGATCTGTGAATGGTCAAAGTGGGCTGGTAGATTGAAAAGGATGATACTCTGTCCAGTAAGTATGGCATGCAGTTTGCCAGAAGTGAAGTGTCGATCGATCCATACATTTACATTATTCTTCCCAAAATGTAAAGACCATACTTTTCTCTCTCCAAGTGGATCAACTGGACTATAGCGAGGGCGTCAAAATCGCAGCCAGGCTTGTATTATGAAATACATGTCATGAGCTTGTTTGTAATTTCCCAGCCATTTTGAAATTGTTGAATAGTCAATCCCGTTTGCCAACTTGGATCCCATATAGAAAAATTGAGTACCAATTTTGTAATATGAGTACCATTTTAAAATATTTAGCACCATTTTTGTGATATTAATACCACTTTATAAAATTTAGTACAAAACGAGTACCATTTAAGGAAAATGAATTTCATTTAAAAAAAGTTTAGTACCATTTTTGTAATACCAATACCATTTTTGTAATACCAATACCAACTCAGCAATGCCAAATCACCACCCCGTTTTACAAATTTACAATTCCGTTATACATTACCCCCCAAAAATATTTAACATTAACATTTACCTTTTTATTTGGGGTTGGCATGTTTTTGCAAATACATGTCAGGCATGTATTTGGACTTCCTCGGACTGTAGCTTCAAGAACGGGGTGTAAAAATAGAGTTGAAAATAAACCATAATTTTATATTGTGTTCATCCCTATTTATTCAACTTGTTTTTGATACAGGCATGGTTTTAGGAAAATTGATTTAACTTTCATTGTTAATGACAAATCTTTTAAGACGTACGTAGTAAGTATGGAAAGTATATACTCCATACAACTTGCATACAATAAAATGATATGATTAAAGTTAAGGTTTGGAAAATAAAAAAGAGTTAAAGACCGAGATTCATTTTAATTGTATTACTTCTTATTATACTCACTTACATAGACACCAAATTTATCAAAACTTAGCTTATATGATTTTTGGATAATTTCAATTTCTCCAAACAAGGAGAAATAAAACTTAAATTGGTAAATATCGTTATCTACCATCTAAATTGCGCAAAAGCCATCGAGATACTTTAAAAAAGAGCCTAAAATCAAATCGTTTGTTTTGTTTACTTGATATTGCTACGTAGACATAAGCCCAATACAATTAAGAGCCCACAACTAATCCCCTCTCCTACTCAGGATCCTCTATTGGAGATTTGGAGTTGTTTCATTGTAACAGTTACCTTCTGGTTCACCTCTCCATTGTATACTCCTGAGCAACGAAGTATCAATTGTGGTATTAGGTGGGAATACAAAATTACGAAGAAAAACACTAAGTTTGAGATAAAATTTCATTACCATGAACATCACGATGTTATTTTCTTGCCATATTACACTTAGATTTATTTCTATTCCCTCCATTTATTACCGGCTACCAAACAGGTCGTTAAGTCTCAAAATAGCTTGCGGTCTTACTTTCTAGTCAAATTTTTTGTCCTATGTTACTAAGTAGGGATAACCAAACTGGCGAAGCATACATACTGTTATGTGTGCCTCGAATCTTACTTGAAGGATGTTAGGGTGTTATAGTGGAAGGTCTGACTTCAAATGGACATATCTCATGATCTACTCATTAGATTGAGTTGATTCAAGTTTTAGGTGAAAGTTTGTCTCAATACCTTTCCAACGCTTGGTCATAAGCTCATTTTGGATGAGAAATGAGGGAGTTATGATTATTTTACGAGAAGCTGTCATGAAGCATGGGAAATTCGACCGAACTCTTAGATGGTTTGACCGAACCTGAGAGAGTCAGTAGCTTTGAGATTTTGGAGTTTTAGCCGAACTTTGGGTAAGTTCGGCCGAACCTGACCTTGTTTCGGCCAAATCCTTTAAAGGTTCGACCGAACCCTGCGGGTGAACTGTTTTCTTCTCCGCAAGGTTCAATCGACGTGGCCTTTTCTTGTCCCTTAGATTGGTTTGATGTCTAATACTACAAATACCAAATGTAATGAGAATTTCATAATTAGGAGAGAGAAACACAAGTGAGGTTGAAACCCTAGATCTAAGCATACATAGAATTCTCTCTTCTTCACCTTTGAGAATTCCTCTTTGTAATTCTTTCTCCATTGAAGAGTAATACAAGCTCCAAACCCTCCCCCTTGGTGGATGTAGCTCATTGAAGAGTGAACCACCTTAAATCTTTGTGTGTGTTTTAATTTCTTCAATTATTTCTTCTCATTTTTCCAATATCAAATTGTCATATAAATCAACATTTAAGCACAAAAGGGTCCTTCATTCATAACAATTGGTATCAAGAGTTAAGGTTGTGTTTGGGTTGTTTTTTGATTTCATGGGACATGACAATGAAGTTGGATATTGAGAAGTTTGATAGGTCAATCAACTTTGGCCTTTGGCAATTGAAAATGAAAGCTGTTTTGATACAAAATGGTGTGCACAAAGCTCTTGATGGGAAGGATAAGAAACCCACTACCATGACTGAAGAGAAGTGGGAGGAGATTGATTTGAATGCTTTGTCGATGATACAACTTTGCCTCTCGAATGAAGTATTGAGGGAAGTTGCCAAGGAGAAAACCCCCGATGATCTATGGTCGAAGTTGGAGGCTCTTTATATGGCTAAAAGTGTCACCAATCGTCTACTACTCAAGAGTAGACTCTATGATCTTCGACTTGAGGAAGGTAATTCTCTTAAGTCTCATTTAGATGAGTTCTTTTCAATTGTTATGGATCTTCAAAATATCGATGTTGTTTTAGATGATGAGGATCTTGCAATTTACTTGTTATGGTCATTACCACCCTCCTATAAACATTTTCGTAAAACTATCTTGTATGGTAGAGATGACTTGCGTATTGATGATGTTAGAGATGCTTTGACCCAAAGGCACTTAATTGATAATCAATTAATTTCTAAATCATCAAATAAATAAATGATAGATTGTTTGTGAGGGGTAGAAATCATGAGACGACTTCTACTAGTAATGGTGGTAATGGGGGAAAGAATAGGGGTCGGTCCAAGTCAAAGAAACCGAATCCTAACCGTAACAAGTCTTGCAATTATTGTCACATTAAAGGCCACATTAAGTCGGAATGTTGGAAGTGACAAAAGAAACAATCGGGAGGTGATGGTAAGTCCGGAAGGGAAAGGAACCTCATGCTACCGTACGTCGAGGCTAGCTATCACTAATCAAGACTAGAATATTCGGAGAACTCTTCCGTGTATTGGTTGCCACTCATGGAAGAATCAAGGGTAAGGATGAATGAATTTTGTATTCGGGTTGCTCGTTTCATATGACCCCCAACAAGGATCTCTTTAGCTCCTGTGAGGAGTATAATGGAGGTAATGTCACCATGGGAAACAATGCAACGTGCAAGGTGATTGGAATTGGAACGGTAGCCATCAAAATGTTAGATGGTATTGTGAGAACCTTAACTAAAGTTCGTCATGTTCCGGAGCTAAAGAAGAATTTGATCTCTCTTGGCACTCTTGACACTAACGGTTGTAAGTATATAGCGGAAGGTGGAGTAATGAAGGTTGTGAGTGTTCTTGTGTTGATGAAGGGTGTTAAAGTGGGTAGCTTGTACTCATTGCAAGGATCCACCATGGTAGGCTCGGCAAATATTTCCACGGGTAATATTAGTGATAGTTAAACCAAGTTATGGCATTTGAGACTTGGCCATATGGGGGAGTATGGTATGTCGGAGCTTAGCAAGCAAGGTTGTTTTGGAAGTTTGAAGCTTGGAAGTCTTGGCTTTTATGAGCATTATGTGTTTGGTAAACACAAGAGGTGTAGCTTCTGTTGAATTTGTGAGTGAAGGAGGAAAGAAGAAGAAAGAAGGAAGGAAAACTAAGGAAGCCATTGATGAGCTTGAGGAGCTCGTGGCTGAGAGTAAAGAACAAGAGACTACATTTTTATTAATTGTGTAACTAATTGAGATGGTACAAATCTAGAGTATTTATACTAAGTAACAAACTAATTACAAGCTAATGTTCTATACTATGTTATATACTCCAATACCTGTTAGGTTATGATACATATGACATTTACATAAATCATGCGGAAACAACCATTAACCCAGGAAACATATTATTTACACATAATCATATAGCATAATTAGATGCATACTCTTTGTTGCGTGCCTTCCCTAGCTGCGCCCGAACCGAACAAGAACAAGTCTTTTAGGACTCCAAGTGTCGTCCCTCCGTAGAAAGTCCACAGCACGTCCGGATCCGCCTTAAGATTGACCAACTAGAATCGCCCTTAAGGTACTCAGAAAATTCGGCACTTTTGGGGCAAGATGGGTGTTTGAATTTTCTCTCAAAAAACTCACTTTTGAATACTTTGAAACTTGTGTATAAATTATGACCCCTAGGCCTTTATTTATAGAGTTATGGAAAAGGAATCGTAATCCTAGTAGGATGCGAATTAATTGGAATTAGAATTCTACATGAATTCTACTTAATCAATTTATCCAATAGGAATAGACATTTAATCATACACTGACTCTTGCAGATTCAGGAATCTCGCATGAGCTCAAACTCACACACACACGGCAGCCACAAGGGCTGCCCACGCATGCGAGCAGCAGCCCACGCAGCGCGGCCCACGCATGCGCGGCCTTGTGCGCGCTGGGCTGTGGCGTGCGTGCTTGCTGGGCGATGGCCTGGCTTCGTGCTGGGCCTTCGTCCGGCAGGCCTCGTCCGATGCTAATTCGTACGATACGCTTCCGATTAAATTTCCATTTCCGGAATCTATTTCCGATACGAACAATATTCAATATTTCCGATTCCGGAATTAATTTCCGTTTCGAACGAATATTTAATATTTCCGTTTCCGGAATTATTTTCCGATTCCGGTAATATTTCCGATTCTGACAATATTTCCGTTTCCGGAAATATTTCCGATTCTGGTAATTTTTCCATTTCCAACAATATTTTCCGATACGTACCATGTTTCCGTTTCCGGCAACATCTACGACTTGGATAATATTCATATTTCCGATACGATCCATATTTCCGTTTCCGGCAATATCATCGTTTCCGGAGTATTCATTTCTTGCCTGTGACGATCCTAGCTCCCACTGAAACCAAGATCCGTCGGTTCCGAATATTCATAGATGGAGTATTTAATGCCATTAAATACTTGATCCGTTTACGTACTATTTGTGTGACCCTACGGGTTCAGTCAAGAGTAAGCTGTGGATTAATATCATTAATTCCACTTGAACTGAAGCGGCCTCTAGCTAGGCATTCAGCTCACTTGATCTCACTGAATTATTAACTTGTTAATTAATACTGAACCGCATTTATTAGACTTAACATAGAATGCATACTTGGACCAAGGGCATTATTTCCTTCAGTCTCCCACTTGTCCTTAGGGACAAGTGTGCATTTCCTAATTCCTTTGTCGCTCGATGCTTGCTCTTGAACATAAGGTAAGAGTTGTCATCCTTATTATGTCCAGAGGTGTTCCTCGGTTTCAGAGTTCAACTGATCAAATAAACAGATAATCATAGCCTATGATTCATCCGAGCACGGCCATGCATTTCACAGTTTCTAGCTCTCCGAGTGGCCTTGTACAACTTTTAAGCATCTCATCCCGATTTATGGGAGGACAATCCCAATCTTGCGATCTTGAGATTAGACTTCGTTTGATAGGTGATTACCTGAGCGTTGCCTTTATAGCCTCCTTTTACGGTGCGACGGTTGGTCAACGTCAAAGCAACCAGTTCTCAAACAAGTAATCTCAAATCACTCAGGTATTGAGGATTTAGTGTCTAATAATTTAATGAAATTTACTTATGACAGACTTTCATCTCTTACAGTAAAGTTTCATAGGTCTTGTCCGATACTAGTCTTCCCAAAGTAAGTATCTATGCAAATGATTATGACATTGCCATGTCCACATAGTTCAAGAAACAGAACTACTAGTCATCTTGCATTCTAATCGTCTAACGTTTTCTATGCGTCCAATTTTATAGAAAACTCCGACTAGGGACCATTTTCAACCTTTGACATTCAAGTTCACTTGATAGACATTTCTTAGTCACAGGACTGGTCCTGACAGTCTATCTTGAATATATCGTCAAGTTGAAGGGACTCATCATTTAATAAACCACAAATTAAATGGAAAAATGAATTCCTTTCATTTATTGTGAATGATTAACCAATAATGTTTTACAAAGATTTAAACTCTAAAACTTTAAAACATTAAACAGAGACATCAAAGCCATTCTCCAATATGCTTGATTCCCATAGCTGCAGTGTGCGAGTTGTGCTTCGCTTGCGGCAGAGGTTTAGTTAATGGATCTGATATGTTGTCATCAGTTCCAATTTTGCTTATCTCGACTTCTTTTCTTTCAACGAACTCTCGTAGAAGGTGAAATCTACGAAGTACATGCTTGACTCTCTGGTGGTGTCTAGGCTCTTTTGCCTGTGCAATAGCTCCGTTATTATCACAATACAGGGCTATTGGTCCTTTAATGGAGGGGACTACACCAAGTTCTCCTATGAACTTCCTTAGCCATATAGCTTCCTTTGCTGCTTCATGTGCAGCAATGTACTCCGCTTCAGTTGTAGAATCCGCAATGGTGCTTTGCTTAGCACTTTTCCAGCTTACTGCTCCTCCGTTGAGGCAGAAGACAAACCCAGACTGTGATCTGAAATCATCTTTGTCGGTTTGGAAACTTGCGTCCGTATAGCCTTTAACAATTAATTCATCATCTCCACCATAGACCAGGAAGTCATCTTTGTGCCTTTTCAGGTACTTCAGAATATTCTTGGCAGCAGTCCAATGCGCCTCTCCTGGGTCTGACTGGTATCTGCTCGTAGCACTGAGTGCGTACGCAACATCCGGGCGTGTACATATCATAGCATACATTATTGAACCAATCAATGATGCATATGGAATCCCATTCATTCGTCTACGCTCATCAAGTGTTTTTGGGCACTGAGTCTTGCTTAGAGTCATTCCATGAGACATGGGTAGGCAGCCTCGCTTGGAGTCCGCCATCTTGAACCTATCAAGCACCTTATTGATATAAGTGCTTTGACTAAGTCCAATCATCTTTTTAGATCTATCTCTGTAAATCTTGATGCCCAATATGTACTGTGCTTCTCCTAGATCCTTCATCGAAAAACATTTCCCAAGCCAAATCTTGACAGAGTTCAACATAGGAATGTCATTTCCGATAAGCAATATGTCGTCGACATATAATACTAGGAAAGCAATTTTGCTCCCACTGACCTTCTTGTATACACAAGATTCGTCTGCGTTCTTGATGAAACCAAAGTCACTGACCGCTTCATCAAAACGTATATTCCAGCTCCTGGATGCCTGCTTCAATCCGTAGATTGATTTCTTTAGCTTGCATACCTTTTTAGCATTCTTTGGATCCTCAAAACCTTCAGGCTGTGTCATAAACACAGTTTCTGTTAAAACGCCGTTTAAGAAAGCAGTTTTGACATCCATCTGCCATATTTCGTAATCGTAATATGCAGCGATTGCTAATATTATTCGAATAGACTTTAGCATTGCAACTGGTGAAAAGGTTTCATCGTAATCCACACCGTGGACTTGCCTGTAACCTTTTGCAACCAATCTAGCTTTGAAAACTTCAAGTTTCCCATCCTTGTCCTTTTTCAGTTTGAAAACCCATTTGCTTCCAATGGCTTGGTAGCCATCTGGCAAATCGACCAAATCCCATACTTGGTTTTCAGACATGGAGTCTAATTCAGATTGCATGGCTTCTTGCCATTGCTTGGAGCTAGGGCTCGTCATAGCTTGCTTGTAGGTCGCAGGTTCATCACTTTCAAGTAATAGAACGTCATAGCTCTCGTTCGTCAAAATACCTAAGTACCTTTCCGGTTGAGATCTATATCTTTGCGATCTACGCGGGGTAACATTTCTAGATTGACCATGATTCTCACCAGATTCTTCTAAAGGTCTCTGAGTTTCATCCTGAATGTCATCTTGAGCATTCTCTAGAGTTTGTTGTTCGACTCGAATTTCTTCGAGGTCTACTTTTCTCCCACTTGTCATTTTGGAAATGTGATCTTTCTCCAAAAAGACACCATCTCGAGCAACAAACACTTTGTTCTCAGATGTATTGTAGAAGTAATACCCCTTTGTTTCCTTTGGATAGCCCACAAGGATACATTTGTCAGATTTTGGATGAAGTTTGTCTGAAATTAATCGTTTGACGTATACTTCACATCCCCAAATCTTAAGAAAAGACACATTTGGAGGTTTTCCAAACCATAATTCGTATGGAGTCTTTTCGACAGCTTTAGACGGAGCTCTATTTATAGTGAGTGCAGCTGTATTTAGTGCATGTCCCCAAAATTCTAATGGAAGTTCGGCCTGACCCATCATTGACCTGACCATGTCTAGCAAGGTTCTGTTCCTCCGTTCTGACACACCGTTCCATTGTGGTGTTCCAGGAGGAGTCAATTCTGATAGAATTCCACATTCTTTCAGATGGTCATCAAATTCATAGCTCAGATATTCACCGCCTCTATCAGACCGCAGTGCCTTAATCTTCTTGCCTAATTGATTCTCTACTTCACTCTGAAATTCCTTGAATTTGTCAAAGGATTCAGACTTATGCTTCATTAGGTAGACATAACCATACCTACTGAAGTCATCAGTGAAAGTGATAAAGTAGCTGAAACCACCTCTAGCATTTGTACTCATTGGTCCACATACATCTGTATGGATTAAACCCAATAGTTCATTTGCTCTTTCTCCAACTTTAGAGAAAGGTTGCTTTGTCATTTTGCCAAGTAAACATGATTCGCATTTACCATAATCCTCTAAGTCAAATGGTTCTAGAATTCCTTCTCTTTGAAGTCTTTCTAAGCGTTTCAAGTTTATATGGCCTAATCGACAATGCCACAGATAGGTGAGATCTGAATCATCCTTTTTGGCCTTTTTGGTATTTATGTTATATACTTGTTTGTCGTGATCTAATAAATAAAGTCCATTGACTAATCTAGCAGATCCATAAAACATCTCTTTAAAATAAAACGAACAACTATTGTCTTTTATTATAAAGGAAAATCCCTTAGCATCTAAGCAAGAAACTGAAATGATGTTTTTAGTAAGACTTGGAACATGGAAACATTCTTCCAGTTCCAAAACTAGCCCGGAGGGCAACGACAAATAGTAAGTTCCTACGGCTAATGCAGCAATCCGTGCTCCATTTCCCACTCGTAGGTCGACTTCACCCTTGCTTAACTTTCTACTTCTTCTTAGTCCCTGTGGATTGGAACATAAGTGTGAGCCACAACCTGTATCTAATACCCAAGAAGTTGAATTAGCAAGTATACAGTCTATAACGAAAATACCTGAAGATGGAACGATTGTTCCGTTCTTCTGATCTTCCTTTAGCTTCAAGCAATCTCTCTTCCAATGCCCCTTCTTCTTGCAGTAGAAGCATTCGGATTCAGAAGTGGGTTGACTGACCTTCCTCTTTGCAGATTTGGCGCCAGTTTGCTTAGTTGGGCTGGCCTTGTTGCCACCTTTCTTAGCATTCCTCTTCTTTCCAGATTTCTTGAACTTGCCCCCACGCACCATAAGCACATCTTGCTTATCACTTTTGAGCGTCTTTTCAGCGGTCTTCAGCATACCGTGAAGCTCAGTGAGCGTTTTGTCCAGACTATTCATACTGTAGTTCAGTTTGAACTGATCATACCCGCTATGAAGAGAATGGAGGATGGTGTCTATAGCCATTTCCTGAGAAAATTGCTGATCCAGCCGACTCATATTCTCAATGAGTCCAATCATTTTGAGAACATGTGGACTTACGGGCTCGCCTGTCTTAAGCTTGGTCTCAAGAATTTGCCTATGAGTCTCGAATCTTTCGACTCGAGCCAGATCTTGGAACATGTTCTTCAACTCACTGATGATTGTGAAAGCATCTGAGTTGATGAACGTTTTCTGCAGATCCGCACTCATAGTGGCGAGCATTAGACATTTCACATCCTTGTTGGCATCAATCCAACGATTGAGGGCTGCCTGAGTGATCCCGTCGCCTGGAGCTTCGGGCATCGCCTCATCTAGGACATACTCCTTTTCTTCCTGCATAAGAACTATTTGCAAGTTCCTTTGCCAGTCAAGGAAGTTTTTCCCGTTCAACTTCTCCTTTTCGAGAATTGATCGAATGTTGAATGAATTGTTGTTTGCCATATTAAAAACTACAATTGAAAAGAATAAACAAATAAATAACCATTCACAGTTTCTCTTAATAAACTTAAATTCTAGCATTCATGCATAATTCAATGTTTATTAAGCATTTTATTCAAGTTATGTGTTCCGGCAGGTGTGAATAAAATGATTCCAAGATCCTAAAATCATTGAAGAACTAAGCACAGTTTGTCGACTTAATCCTAGAACATCTTAGGTAAGCAAAAGCCTTTTGCTAATAGTCTAGAAACTATTCTTGGTTGATAGGTACGTCTAAGAACTTATTAGGTAAACCTATCGAATTTGCCACGACATAAAAGGACTCCTTACTTATATCGTTGAGTTTCACCAAAACTAACATGTACTCACAATTATTTGTGTACCTTGCCCCTTTAGGACCAATAAGTAACACCTCGCTGAGCGAAAACTATTACTAGATTGATGTAAAGGATATCCAAGCAAGTGTATATTTTGGCATGGCACCTTTTAACTCAATTTTTAAGTTTGGAACTTAAGGCTCTTACTATGTTGGTTAGATTTTAAGTGAACTAAAATCCTTAATCATGCAACATAATCAAGCTTTTGATCTCATGCATTTTAAGACATATTTAAAGCAATAAATAACTTAAAACATGCATAAGATATTTGTGATCTAGTATGGCCCGACTTCATCTTGAAGCTTTGACTTCAAAGTCCGTCTTGAAAATCTCCGTGGGAGGCACCATTTTCTTCAAATAGGATAAGTTATAACTAATTACAACTATTTGATGGTACGCAGACCATATTTGAATTGAAAAACAACTTTGGTACTTTAGACCAATTACATTCAAATTAATGGTACGCAGACCATATTTTCTATCCTATTTGGGCCATACTAGTCACTTCATAACCTGCAAAACAGTACATATACAATATATACCATTCACCCATTCATTATCATGAATGGCCCACATAGCTGGTTAGTTAAACACATTATGCATCACGTAAACATTTGCAGCAATTAATCAAGGGCATCAATAATCTACCAATTATTCAGTCCTTATTAATTCTAATCGAGTTGTTTTAACCTTAAGGATTTGTAGACCTAATCAAGAGTTTATGACTAAAAAGTGCTCCCACTCAAACCAATAAATTCATATGCTTTACTAATTTTAAACATAAAATTGTATTTCTAGTCTAACCGGAAACATACAAATTTAATTAAAATTTAAAGCTCATATAAATTTATAATTGAATCCAAAATTTAATTTAATTTCAGTCGCATTTAAATTAATTCATGATTTTAATTTTAGTAAAATAATTAGAATAAATTCCATTTATTATAATTATAATATTCAAAATTAAAATCCAAGAAATTAATTCAAATTATTAATTTTAAAATTAATTAAAATTACGTGAACTGAAATTTTCAAATTAAACATTCAAAACGATCTAATCGAAACGCAAACACCCTACGCGTTGCACGCCCATGGGCTGTACGCACACAGCCATTGCTGGCCATGTGCGCGCAGCCCATGCGCTCGTTGCATAGCTGCTGCTGTCCCATACGCAAGCCTCCGCACAGCGCCCACCGCACGCGAGCTATCGCTCGCAGCGCGCGCGCGTTACCGCGCTCGCTGGTGCGCGAGATCGCTCGCTGGTGCGCGCGAGCCATCGCTCGCTGGGGCGCTGCATCGCTCGCTGGTGCGCGCGAGCCATCGCTCGCTGGCGCGCGAGATCGCTCGCTGCGCGCGCGCGAGCCATCGCTCGCTGGTGCGCGACATCGCTCGCTGGGCGGGCGACGTCGCGCGCTGTGCGCGTGAGTGATGCTGTGCGCAGCGCTCGTGGCACGCGAGCTTGCGCTCGCTGCGCACGAGGCTGCGCGCTGTTGTGCGAGGCAGCACGCGCTGTGGCGCAGCTCGCTTGCTGCCCACACGCGACTGCCTTGGCTCGCCCCTCGCCCATGCCCATCCGTTCATTGCTCGTGGCACACGACACAAGGCAGGGCTGCTGCCTTGCGCTCGTGCACTACGCCCTTGCTCATTGCATTCGTGCCGCACGGGCGACGAGCTCCCTTGCTCGTCGTCGCATGCCCGCATTATACAACACCCCTTAAGGGTAACACGAAGCGTCCATTGCTTCGTGCGTGCAAGTTATTTGAACGAATCGCATAAAATTTAAAATTTATATTTAAAATTAATGACAAATTAATAAATAATATTAATTTCATAATTTTAGGGCGAAAAATCGAAAATTTATTATCCAATTGATTTCCGATTGATATGGATTCAAGTCTAGGTCATAAAAATTTAAAATTTATCGTAAATTTACAATTTTTATGGTGGTTTTTAATCATAGGTTTCTAATTAAATTACAATTAATTATGAAAATCAAATTAATTCTAAATTATTCTAATTTTCAACAAATTAATCATAATTACAAATTAGATTGCATAATTAACAAGACTAGGCATTCAAACTTGTTAAACATATGCAGTAGGTCAATCAAAAATTCAAGATTTATCAACAGGAATCGCAAATACTTAATTTAACATCTTAAATTTACGAAATTTTGCATCCGAAAAACTAAAACCTTCGAAAAGTCATAGTTAGGCTTCGAATTTGAGAATTCTGGGTTCGGCAGAAAAATACTATTTTTGTCAAAATTTTAGAATGCCTTTTACATGCGGAATTGACACAAAAATCACTCAATTCGGATGAGTAATGAAGAAACTGCCGAAAAACTGCGTACATATAATTAAATAAACGCAATTTGCAATTAATTAACAATTACGAAAAATTAATCACCCCTTTTAATTCTTGCAAATTTGTAATATTTAACCATGTTCATGCAATTTAGATTATGAAAATAATAAGGGGCTCGTGATACCACTGTTAGGTTATGATACATATGACATTTACATAAATCATGCGGAAACAACCATTAACCCAGGAAACATATTATTTACACATAATCATATAGCATAATTAGATGCATACTCTTTGTTGCGTGCCTTCCCTAGCTGCGCCCGAACCGAACAAGAACAAGTCTTTTAGGACTCCAAGTGTCGTCCCTCCGTAGAAAGTCCACAGCACGTCCGGATCCGCCTTAAGATTGACCAACTAGAATCGCCCTTAAGGTACTCAGAAAATTCGGCACTTTTGGGGCAAGATGGGTGTTTGAATTTTCTCTCAAAAAACTCACTTTTGAATACTTTGAAACTTGTGTATAAATTATGACCCCTAGGCCTTTATTTATAGAGTTATGGAAAAGGAATCGTAATCCTAGTAGGATGCGAATTAATTGGAATTAGAATTCTACATGAATTCTACTTAATCAATTTATCCAATAGGAATAGACATTTAATCATACACTGACTCTTGCAGATTCAGGAATCTCGCATGAGCTCAAACTCACACACACACGGCAGCCACAAGGGCTGCCCACGCATGCGAGCAGCAGCCCACGCAGCGCGGCCCACGCATGCGCGGCCTTGTGCGCGCTGGGCTGTGGCGTGCGTGCTTGCTGGGCGATGGCCTGGCTTCGTGCTGGGCCTTCGTCCGGCAGGCCTCGTCCGATGCTAATTCGTACGATACGCTTCCGATTAAATTTCCATTTCCGGAATCTATTTCCGATACGAACAATATTCAATATTTCCGATTCCGGAATTAATTTCCGTTTCGAACGAATATTTAATATTTCCGTTTCCGGAATTATTTTCCGATTCCGGTAATATTTCCGATTCTGACAATATTTCCGTTTCCGGAAATATTTCCGATTCTGGTAATTTTTCCATTTCCAACAATATTTTCCGATACGTACCATGTTTCCGTTTCCGGCAACATCTACGACTTGGATAATATTCATATTTCCGATACGATCCATATTTCCGTTTCCGGCAATATCATCGTTTCCGGAGTATTCATTTCTTGCCTGTGACGATCCTAGCTCCCACTGAAACCAAGATCCGTCGGTTCCGAATATTCATAGATGGAGTATTTAATGCCATTAAATACTTGATCCGTTTACGTACTATTTGTGTGACCCTACGGGTTCAGTCAAGAGTAAGCTGTGGATTAATATCATTAATTCCACTTGAACTGAAGCGGCCTCTAGCTAGGCATTCAGCTCACTTGATCTCACTGAATTATTAACTTGTTAATTAATACTGAACCGCATTTATTAGACTTAACATAGAATGCATACTTGGACCAAGGGCATTATTTCCTTCAATACCCCCCCTCAAACTGGAGATGGTGATAAACATCTTCAGTTTGAAAGCTTCAAAACAGACTCTTTCATTAACTTTGCACCAAGAACTCCTCATGAACAAGCATAGATGTTGGCCACTGCTGTTGCTGTTGTACCAACTGCTCATGCTCATATCAAACTGCAACTTGGAATATTGCCTTGAAGAAATGAGCCTCAATTAAATGAACTGCTCATGGTCATGCTCCTCCTGGCGATGAGAGCTGCAGCCAAAGTATCTGGAACACTGCCAAAATTGTTAGGTTATGATACATATGACAATTCATAAATCATGCGGAAAAACCATAAAGCCAGGAAAACATATTATTTACACATAATCATTTAGCATAGTTTAGATGCATACTCTTTGTTGCGTGCCTTCCCTAGCTGCGCCCGAACCGAACAAGAACAAGTCTTTAGGACTCCAAGTGTCGTCCCTCCGTAGATAGTCCACAGCACGTCCGGATCCGCCTTAAGATTGACCAACTAGAATCGCCCTTAAGGTACTATTATTTTCGGCACTTTATAGGCAAATGTGTGACTGAATTTTTCTCTCAAAAACTCACTTTGAATACTTTGAAAACTTGTTATAAATTGTGAGCCCTAGCCTCATATTTATAGGGGTATGGAAAGGGAATCGAAATCCTACTCAGATACAAATTAATTAAACCTAGAATCCTACAAGAACTCTAATTTAATTAATTTATCAAATAGAATTAGGAATTTAATCATTAACCGAACTCTGCATGTTTTAGGAAACGTGCACGAACACAAACACTTGCACACACACGCACGGCAGCCACGATGGGCCCCCATGCGTGCGCGCGAGCAGCAGCCCACGCAGCGCCCGCGCGCGCTGCGCGCTGCGCGTGTTGTGCGCGCTGTGCGCGCTGCGCAGCCTGCTGGGCCTGGCCTTGCGCTGGGCCTGGCGAGGCTGTTTGTGCGGCGCGCTTGGCTTGCTGGGCGATGGCCTGGCTTCGTGCTGGGCCTCGTCCGGCAGGCCTCGTCCGATGCTTATTCGTACGATGCGCTTCCGATTAAATTTTCCGATTCCGGAATTCATTTCCGATACGAACAATATTTAATATTTCCGATTCCGGAATTAATTTCCGTTTCGAACAAATATTTAATATTTCCGTTTCCGGAATTATTTTCCGATTCCGGTAATATTTCCGATTCTGACAATATTTCCGTTTCCGGCAATATTTCCGATTCTGGCAATATTTCCATTTCCGATAATATTTTCCGATACGTACCATGTTTCCGTTTCCGGCAACATCTACGACTTGGATAATATTTATATTTCCGATACGATCCATATTTCCGTTTCCGGCAATATCATCGTTTCCGGAGTATTCATTTCTTGCCTGTGACGATCTTAGCTCCCACTGAAACCAAGATCCGTCGGTTCCGAATATTCATAGATGGAGTATTTAATGCCATTAAATACTTGATCCGTTTACGTACTATTTGTGTGACCCTACGGGTTCAGTCAAGAGTAAGCTGTGGATTAATATCATTAATTCCACTTGAACTGAAGCGGCCTCTAGCTAGGCATTCAGCTCACTTGATCTCACTGAATTATTAACTTGTTAATTAATACTGAACCGCATTTATTAGACTTATCATAGAATGCATACTTGGACCAAGGGCATTATTTCCTTCAGTCTCCCACTTGTCCTTAGGGACAAGTGTGCATTTCCTAATTCCTTTGTCGCTCGATGCTTGCTCTTGAACATAAGGTAAGAGTTGTCATCCTTATTATGTCCAGAGGTGTTCCTCGGTTTCAGAGTTCAACTGATCAAATAAACAGATAATCATAGCCTATGATTCATCCGAGCACGGCCATGCATTTCACAGTTTCTAGCTCTCCGAGTGGCCTTGTACAACTTTTAAGCATCTCATCCCGATTTATGGGAGGACAATCCCAATCTTGCGATCTTGAGATTAGACTTCGTTTGATAGGTGATTACCTGAGCGTTGCCTTTATAGCCTCCTTTTACGGTGCGACGGTTGGTCAACGTCAAAGCAACCAGTTCTCAAACAAGTAATCTCAAATCACTCAGGTATTGAGGATTTAGTGTCTAATAATTTAATGAAATTTACTTATGACAGACTTTCATCTCTTACAGTAAAGTTTCATAGGTCTTGTCCGATACTAGTCTTCCCAAAGTAAGTATCTATGCAAATGATTATGACATTGCCATGTCCACATAGTTCAAGAAACAGAACTACTAGTCATCTTGCATTCTAATCGTCTAACGTTTTCTATGCGTCCAATTTTATAGAAAACTCCGACTAGGGACCATTTTCAACCTTTGACATTCAAGTTCACTTGATAGACATTTCTTAGTCACAGGACTGGTCCTGACAGTCTATCTTGAATATATCGTCAAATTGAAGGGACTCATCATTTAATAAACCATAAATTAAATGGAAAAATGAATTCATTTCATTTATTGTGAATGATTAACCAATAATGTTTTACAAAGATTTAAACTCTAAAATTTTAAAACATTAAACAGAGACATCAAAGCCATTCTCCAATATGCTTGATTCCCATAGCTGCAGTGTGCGAGTTGTGCTTCGCCTGCGGCAGAGGTTTAGTTAATGGATCTGATATGTTGTCATCAGTTCCAATTTTGCTTATCTCGACTTCTTTTCTTTCAACGAACTCTCGTAGAAGGTGAAATCTACGAAGTACATGCTTGACTCTCTGGTGGTGTCTAGGCTCTTTTGCCTGTGCAATAGCTCCGTTATTATCACAATACAGGGCTATTGGTCCTTTAATGGAGGGGACTACACCAAGTTCTCCTATGAACTTCCTTAGCCATATAGCTTCCTTTGCTGCTTCATGTGCAGCAATGTACTCCGCTTCAGTTGTAGAATCCGCAATGGTGCTTTGCTTAGCACTTTTCCAGCTTACTGCTCCTCCGTTGAGGCAGAAGACAAACCCAGACTGTGATCTAAAATCATCTTTGTCGGTTTGGAAACTTGCGTCCGTATAGCCTTTAACAATTAATTCATCATCTCCACCATAGACCAGGAAGTCATCTTTGTGCCTTTTCAGGTACTTCAGAATATTCTTGGCAGCAGTCCAATGCGCCTCTCCTGGGTCTGACTGGTATCTGCTCGTAGCACTGAGTGCGTACGCAACATCCGGGCGTGTACATATCATAGCATACATTATTGAACCAATCAATGATGCATATGGAATCCCATTCATTCGTCTACGCTCATCAAGTGTTTTTGGGCACTGAGTCTTGCTTAGAGTCATTCCATGAGACATGGGTAGGTAGCCTCGCTTGGAGTCCGCCATCTTGAACCTATCAAGCACCTTATTGATATAAGTGCTTTGACTAAGTCCAATCATCTTTTTAGATCTATCTCTGTAAATCTTGATGCCCAATATGTACTGTGCTTCTCCTAGATCCTTCATCGAAAAACGTTTCCCAAGCCAAATCTTGACAGAGTTCAACATAGGAATGTCATTTCCGATAAGCAATATGTCGTCGACATATAATACTAGGAAAGCAATTTTGCTCCCACTGACCTTCTTGTATACACAAGATTCGTCCGCGTTCTTGATGAAACCAAAGTCACTGACTGCTTCATCAAAACGTATATTCCAGCTCCTGGATGCCTGCTTCAATCCGTAGATTGACTTCTTTAGCGTGCATACCTTTTTAGCATTCTTTGGATCCTCAAAACCTTCAGGCTGTGTCATAAACACAGTTTCTGTTAAAACGCCGTTTAAGAAAGCAGTTTTGACATCCATCTGCCATATTTCGTAATCGTAATATGCAGCGATTGCTAACATTATCCGAATAGACTTTAGCATTGCAACTGGTGAAAAGGTTTCATCGTAATCCACACCGTGGACTTGCCTGTAACCTTTTGCGACCAATCTAGCTTTGAAAACTTCAAGTTTCCCATCTTTGTCCTTTTTCAGTTTGAAAACCCATTTGCTTCCAATGGCTTGGTAGCCATCTGGCAAATCGACCAAATCCCATACTTGGTTTTCAGACATGGAGTCTAATTCAGATTGCATGGCTTCTTGCCACTGCTTGGAGCTAGGGCTCGTCATAGCTTGCTTGTAAGTCGCAGGTTCATCACTTTCAAGTAATAGAACGTCATAGCTCTCGTTCGTCAAAATACCTAAGTATCTTTCCGGTTGAGATCTATATCTTTGCGATCTACGCGGGGTAACATTTCTAGATTGACCATGATTCTCACCAGATTCTTCTAAAGATCTTCTGAGTTTCATCCTGAATGTCATCTTGAGCATTCTCTAGAGTTTGTTGTTCGACTCGAATTTCTTCGAGGTCTACTTTTCTCCCACTTGTCATTTTGGAAATGTGATCCTTCTCCAAAAAGACACCATCTCGAGCAACAAACACTTTGTTCTCAGATGTATTGTAGAAGTAATACCCCTTTGTTTCCTTTGGATAGCCCACAAGGATACATTTGTCAGATTTTGGATGAAGTTTGTCTGAAATTAATCGTTTGACGTATACTTCACATCCCCAAATCTTAAGAAAAGACACATTTGGAGGCTTTCCAAACCATAATTCGTATGGAGTCTTTTCGACAGCTTTAGACGGAGCTCTATTTATAGTGAGTGCAGCTGTATTTAGTGCATGTCCCCAAAATTCTAATGGAAGTTCGGCCTGACCCATCATTGACCTGACCATGTCTAGCAAGGTTCTGTTCCTCCGTTCCGACACACCGTTCCATTGTGGTGTTCCAGGAGGAGTCAATTCTGATAGAATTCCACATTCTTTCAGATGGTCATCAAATTCATAGCTCAGATATTCACCGCCTCTATCAGACCGCAGTGCCTTAATCTTCTTGCCTAATTGATTCTCTACTTCACTCTGAAATTCCTTGAATTTGTCAAAGGATTCAGACTTATGCTTCATTAGGTAGACATAACCATACCTACTGAAGTCATCAGTGAAAGTGATAAAGTAGCTGAAACCACCTCTAGCATTTGTACTCATTGGTCCACATACATCTGTATGGATTAAACCCAATAGTTCATTTGCTCTTTCTCCAACTTTAGAGAAAGGTTGCTTTGTCATTTTGCCAAGTAAACATGATTCGCATTTACCATAATCCTCTAAGTCAAATGGTTCTAGAATTCCTTCTCTTTGAAGTCTTTCTAAGCATTTCAAGTTTATATGGCCTAATCGACAATGCCACAGATAGGTGAGATCTGAATCATCCTTTTTGGCCTTTTTGGTATTTATGTTATATACTTGTTTGTCGTGATCTAATAAATAAAGTCCATTGACTGATCTAGCAGATCCATAAAACATCTCTTTAAAATAAAACGAACAACTATTGTCTTTTATTAAAAGGAAAATCCCTTAGCATCTAAGCAAGAAACTGAAATGATGTTTTTAGTAAGACTTGGAACATGGAAACATTCTTCCAGTTCCAAAACTAGCCCGGAGGGCAACGACAAATAGTAAGTTCCTACGGCTAATGCAGCAATCCGTGCTCCATTTCCCACTCGTAGGTCGACTTCACCCTTGCTTAACTTTCTACTTCTTCTTAGTCCCTGTGGATTGGAACATAAGTGTGAGCCACAACCTGTATCTAATACCCAAGAAGTTGAATTAGCAAGTATACAGTCTATAACGAAAATACCTGAAGATGGAACGACTGTTCCGTTCTTCTGATCTTCCTTTAGCTTCAAGCAATCTCTCTTCCAATGCCCCTTCTTCTTGCAGTAGAAGCATTCGGATTCAGAAGTGGGTTGATTGACCTTCCTCTTTGCAGATTTGGCGCCAGTTTGCTTAGTTGGGCTGGCCTTGTTGCCACCTTTCTTAGCATTCCTCTTCTTTCCAGATTTCTTGAACTTGCCCCCACGCACCATAAGCACATCCTGCTTATCACTTTTGAGCGTCTTTTCAGCGGTCTTCAGCATACCGTGAAGCTCAGTGAGCGTTTTGTCCAGACTATTCATACTGTAGTTCAGTTTGAACTGATCATACCCGCTATGAAGAGAATGGAGGATGGTGTCTATAGCCATTTCCTGAGAAAATTGCTGATCCAGCCGACTCATATTCTCAATGAGTCCAATCATTTTGAGAACATGTGGACTTACGGGCTCGCCTTTCTTAAGCTTGGTCTCAAGAATTTGCCTATGAGTCTCGAATCTTTCGACTCGAGCCAGATCTTGGAACATGTTCTTCAACTCACTGATGATTGTGAAAGCATCTGAGTTGATGAACGTTTTCTGCAGATCCGCACTCATGGTGGCGAGCATTAGACATTTCACATCCTTGTTGGCATCAATCCAACGATTGAGGGCTGCCTGAGTGACCCCGTCGCCTGCAGCTTCGGGCATCGCCTCATCTAGGACATACTCCTTTTCTTCCTGCATAAGAACTATTTGCAAGTTCCTTTGCCAGTCAAGGAAGTTTTTCCCGTTCAACTTCTCCTTTTCGAGAATTGATCGAATGTTGAATGAATTGTTGTTTGCCATATTAAAAACTACAATTGAAAAGAATAAACAAATAAATAACCATTCACAGTTTCTCTTAATAAACTTAAATTCTAGCATACATGCATAATTCAATGTTTATTAAGCATTTTATTCAAATTATGTGTTCCGGCAGGTGTGAATAAAATGATTCCAAGATCCTAAAATCATTGAAGAACTAAGCACAGTTTGTCGACTTAATCCTAGAACATCTTAGGTAAGCAAAAGCCTTTTGCTAATAGTCTAGAAACTATTCTTGGTTGATAGGTACGTCTAAGAACTTATTAGGTAAACCTATCGAATTTGCCACGACATAAAAGGACTCCTTACTTATATCGTTGAGTTTCACCAAAACTAACATGTACTCACAATTATTTGTGTACCTTGCCCCTTTAGGACCAATAAGTAACACCTCGCTGAGCGAAAACTATTACTAGATTGATGTAAAGGATATCCAAGCAAGTGTATATTTTGGCATGGCACCTTTTAACTCAATTTTTAAGTTTGGAACTTAAGGCTCTTACTATGTTGGTTAGATTTTAAGTGAACTAAAATCCTTAATCATGCAACATAATCAAGCTTTTGATCTCATGCATTTTAAGACATATTTAAAACAATAAATAACTTAAAACATGCATAAGATATTTGTGATCTAGTATGGCCCGACTTCATCTTGAAGTTTTGACTTCAAAGTCCGTCTTGAAAATCTCCGTGGGAGGCACCATTTTCTTCAAATAGGATAAGCTATAACTAATTACAACTATTTGATGGTTCGCAGACCATATTTGAATTGAAAAAATAACTTTGGTACTTTAGACCAATTACATTCAAATTAATGGTACGCAGACCATATTTTCTATCCTATTTGGGCCATACTAGTCACTTCATAACCTGCAAAACAGTACATATACAATATATACCATTCACCCATTCATTATCATGAATGGCCCACATAGCTGGTTAGTAAAACACATTATGCATCACGTAAACATTTGCAGCAATTAATCAAGGGCACCAATAATCTACCAATTATTCAGTCCTTATTAATTCTAATCAAGTTGTTTTAACCTTAAGGATTTGTAGACCTAATCAAGAGTTTATGACTAAAATACGCTCCCACTTAAACCAATAAATTCATATGCTTTACTAATTTTAAATATAAAAATGTATTTCTAGTCTAACCGGAAACATACAAATTTAATTAAAATTTAAAGCTCATATAAACTTATAATTGAATCCAAAAAGTTTAATTTAATTTCAGTCGTATTTAAATTAATTCATGATTTTAATTTTAGTAAAATAATTAGAATAAATAAAATTTATTATAATTACAATATTCAAAATTAAAATCCAAGAAAATAATTTAAATTATTAATTTTAAAATTAATTAAAATTACGTGAACTGAAATTTTCAAATTAAACATTCAAAACGATCTTTAATCGTAACGCAAACACCCTACGCGTTGCACGCCCATGGGCCGCACGCACACAGCCATTGCTGGCCATGTGCGCGCAGCCCATGCGCTCGTCGCATAGCTGCTGCATCCCCATCGCAAGCCTCCGCACGCATTGGTGCTCGCTGTGCGCGCCAGCGCTCATCGCACGCGAGCTATCGCTCGCAGTGCGCGCGCGACATCGCTCGCTGGGCGCGCGACATCGCTCGCTGGGCGCGCGACATCGCTCGCTGGGCGCGCGACATCGCTCGCTGGGCGCGCGAGCCATCGCTCGCTGGGCGCGCGACATCGCTCGCTGGGTGGGCGACATCGCTCGCTGTGCGCGCGAGCAATGCTGGGCGCAGCGCTCGTGGCACGCGAGCTTGCGCTCGCTGCGCGCGAGGCTGCGCGCTCTTGTGCGAGGCAGCGCGCGTTGTGGCGCAGCTCGCTTGCTGCCCACACGCGACTGCCTTGGCTCGCCCTTCGCCCATGCCCATTCGTCCATTGCTCGTGGCACACGACACAAGGCAGGGATGCTGCCTTGTGCTCGTGCACTACGCCCTTGCTCATTGCATTCGTGCCGCACGGGCGACGAGCTCCCTTGCTCGTCGTCGCATGCCCGCATTATACAACACCCCTTAAGGGTAACACGAAGCGTCCATTGCTTTGTGCGTGCAAGTTATATGAACGAATCGCATAAAAAATTTAAAATTTATAAAATTAATGACAAATTAATAAATATTATTAATTTCATAATTTTAGGGCGAAAAAATCGAAAATTTATTATCCAATTGATTTCCGATTGTTATGGATTCAAGTCTAGGTCATAAAAATTTAAAATTTATCATAAATTTACAATTTTTATGGTGGTTTTTAATCATAGGTTTCTAATTAAATTACAATTAATTATGAAAATCAAATTAATTCTAAATTATTCTAATTTTCAACAAATTAATCATAATTACAAATTAGATTGCATAATTAACAAGACTAGGCATTCAAACTTGTTAAACATATGCAGTAGGTCAATCAAAAATTCAAGATTTATCAACAAGAATCGCAAATATTTAATTTAACATCTTAAATTTACGAAATTTCGCATTCGAAAAACTAAAACCTTCGACAAGTCATAGTTAGGCTTCGAATTTGAGAATTCTGGGTTCGGCAGAAAAATACTATTTTTGTCAAAATTTTAGAATGCCTTTTACATGCGGAATTGACACAAAAATCACTCAATTCGGATGAGTAACGAAGAAACTGCCGAAAAACTGCGTACGTATAATTAAATAAACGCAATTTGCAATTAATTAACAATTACGAAAATTAATCACCCCTTTTAATTCTTGCAAATTTGTAATATTTAACCATGTTCATGCAATTTAGATTATGAAAATAATAAGGGGCTCGTGATACCACTGTTAGGTTATGATACATATGACAATTCATAAATCATGCGGAAAAACCATAAAGCCAGGAAAACATATTATTTACACATAATCATTTAGCATAGTTTAGATGCATACTCTTTGTTGCGTGCCTTCCCTAGCTGCGCCCGAACCGAACAAGAACAAGTCTTTAGGACTCCAAGTGTCGTCCCTCCGTAGATAGTCCACAGCACGTCCGGATCCGCCTTAAGATTGACCAACTAGAATCGCCCTTAAGGTACTATTATTTTCGGCACTTTATAGGCAAATGTGTGACTGAATTTTTCTCTCAAAAACTCACTTTGAATACTTTGAAAACTTGTTATAAATTGTGAGCCCTAGCCTCATATTTATAGGGGTATGGAAAGGGAATCGAAATCCTACTCAGATACAAATTAATTAAACCTAGAATCCTACAAGAACTCTAATTTAATTAATTTATCAAATAGAATTAGGAATTTAATCATTAACCGAACTCTGCATGTTTTAGGAAACGTGCACGAACACAAACACTTGCACACACACGCACGGCAGCCACGATGGGCCCCCATGCGTGCGCGCGAGCAGCAGCCCACGCAGCGCCCGCGCGCGCTGCGCGCTGCGCGTGTTGTGCGCGCTGTGCGCGCTGCGCAGCCTGCTGGGCCTGGCCTTGCGCTGGGCCTGGCGAGGCTGTTTGTGCGGCGCGCTTGGCTTGCTGGGCGATGGCCTGGCTTCGTGCTGGGCCTCGTCCGGCAGGCCTCGTCCGATGCTTATTCGTACGATGCGCTTCCGATTAAATTTTCCGATTCCGGAATTCATTTCCGATACGAACAATATTTAATATTTCCGATTCCGGAATTAATTTCCGTTTCGAACAAATATTTAATATTTCCGTTTCCGGAATTATTTTCCGATTCCGGTAATATTTCCGATTCTGACAATATTTCCGTTTCCGGCAATATTTCCGATTCTGGCAATATTTCCATTTCCGATAATATTTTCCGATACGTACCATGTTTCCGTTTCCGGCAACATCTACGACTTGGATAATATTTATATTTCCGATACGATCCATATTTCCGTTTCCGGCAATATCATCGTTTCCGGAGTATTCATTTCTTGCCTGTGACGATCTTAGCTCCCACTGAAACCAAGATCCGTCGGTTCCGAATATTCATAGATGGAGTATTTAATGCCATTAAATACTTGATCCGTTTACGTACTATTTGTGTGACCCTACGGGTTCAGTCAAGAGTAAGCTGTGGATTAATATCATTAATTCCACTTGAACTGAAGCGGCCTCTAGCTAGGCATTCAGCTCACTTGATCTCACTGAATTATTAACTTGTTAATTAATACTGAACCGCATTTATTAGACTTATCATAGAATGCATACTTGGACCAAGGACCACTGTGGGTCTGAAAATGTCCTCGATGGGTCTGAAAGAATGAGCCACTATGGGTCACAAAACAGACCTGATTTTACAGGTTTTGATTCTCCAGATCTGTTGCTGGGAAAAATGCACAAAATTGACCTGATTTTACAGGTATTGATTCTCCAGATCTGTTGCTGGGAAAAATGTTGAATCGTGCCAACATTCAAAAGAAAAAAAACTTCAAACCAAAAAAAAACTTGGCAACAAATCATGCCAACAGCCAACAATCAACCTTCTTTGTCTGCAATACTAGTGCTGAATTCCCATGTTGTTCCCACCATTCTCCAAGAACTTGTTCTAACTCATATATAACTTGTCCAAACATCGATTTATCTAACAAGTGCACTATTAAATGCTAGCTTTAGAAGCCCAGGTTTAACTATCCTATTAGCCAGGCACCACCAACTATGCCCTTATGAATCAATCCAATCTTGCAAACACCAAACTTCAAGAATTACAAATTTGAAGATTATGAATCAATCCAACCTTGCAAACACCAAACTTCAAGAATTACATCAACTGATTACCCAACAACATCCAAGAAATCAGTCAACACACACAGCAATCAAAACAAATGCAAGAAAAATACTCCAATATGAACACTCTGATATTATCAACCATTTCACAGAATTATCAAGAACTCGCCAAACTCACTGACTCAAGATTATCCGAGTCAACACCAATTAGAAAAGACCAAAAGTCAACCCAAAGCTATCAACCCACAAATCGAAAACTCATAAATCGGAGAATAATTTGGGTAAATCGAACCTTGAAGTGGCAGAATAAGAAGCAGACAGCCGACAGAAGAACAGTCCCCGCCATTAATTTGAGCTTCGAAATTGAAGAACAGCAAAACTTGAAGTATCAGAAGCAGACGTCGAAGAAGACGACGACGGAAGAGCACGGTCAGAAATCGCAACCAAATCGATCATAGATCAAACCTCCGATCAAAAAGTCCGGTCAATCCTTCGATTAAAAACACCGAAGAACGTAGAATCACAAATTGCTTCAAGAATCTACCATCAATACCAGATTCTTGCAAATATTTCAAAAAAATTTCAAGAACCCTAGAATTTGGGGGAAAACTCAAGAATCAAAATCGTTTGATTCAAGGTTGGAAATAAGATTTCTGAGCTGAATTAAGAGATATTAGGGCGAATTACATCCTAATTCATCGAATTTTGACTCAATTCGTCCCAAAAATAAATTCGAAGCAGAAAAAAAAATTGGGGAAAAATTGATGAGTTGAACCGAACGGAAATTTTATGCGGAATTGTAGAGCCGGGATCGTTCCCGCTCTGATACCATGTTGAATTTGTGAGTGAAGGAGGAAAGAAGAAGAAAGAAGGAAGGAAAACTAAGGAAGCCATTGATGAGCTTGAGGAGCTCGTGGCTGAGAGTAAAGAACAAGAGACTACATTTTTATTAATTGTGTAACTAATTGAGATGGTACAAATCTAGAGTATTTATACTAAGTAACAAACTAATTACAAGCTAATGTTCTATACTATGTTATATACTCCAATAGCTTTAAACCCGCCATACACAACACCAAAGGGATACTTGAATACATCCATTCGGATTTGTGGGGCCCCTCTAGAGTTCTTTCGATTGGTAGTTGTAACTATTTGCTCACTATAATTGATGGATTCTCTAGGAAGGTTTGGGTGTTCTTTATGAAGCATAAAGATGAAAAACTATGGCTGTACAATATGGCAACAAAGCAAATGAAGATAAGGAGGGTAAAGACTAATTGAGTTAGTCGGGTCAGGGGCGGAGCCAAGGGGGGGCTAGGGTAGGCCATGGCCCCCCCTATGGCTAGAATAAGTATTAAATTCTGCTATCATTAACACAAGCCAGCAGTAGCAGAGATGGTAATCCTTAACTCCTAACATAATATGTGAGCATATCACAGGTTCGAGACCTAGCAAATGCAATTTTAGTTTGCCTATTCTTTGCTTTTTGTTTCTACTTTCATTTATTGTTATTTGTTATGTTTTTTTTGTTCCAATTCTTTGCTTTGACAACTTCATTTTAATGGCCAACTTTAACAAAGTATTTTAAATGTCAAAAAAGGATTAAGGAGTATATTTTGAAACCGCGCTATTATTTTTTATTCTCGAAGGGATATGAATAAATTTTGTATATCATACACCGCAGTATATTTGGCCCCCCCAATTAAAATTTTCTGGCTCCGCCCCTGAGTCTGGTTATCCTCACCGTCAAATTCATGAGGAAAGAGGATGGCAGAACCGCAGAACTTTCCCCTTCTTTTGTTTGGTCTTATATTTTGGAAGGAGAAAATCTAACTTGCTTAGATATACAAGGTATGTAGCCCCCTTTTATTGATGTTTGACTTATAGCCTTAAAAATGAATGTAGTTTGATACAGGGTTATCCTTAACGTATGCATGGCTAAGAAAAAGTTCTTGTACGACTGAGAATTTTTATGTATTTTTGTTGAAAACAATGGGTCGTGGGACAGAGAAAGAAATCATAGTATCTTATTAGTAGATGATGGTTAAATATAACTTCCGATCACTGTCATTAGAGATAAATTAACAAATTTTGGTACAGTCTGTTGTTGGTTTGACTCAGGATTTTAGCATCAGAAAATATATATGTTTCCAAGTTGGTTGGATAATCACTTGGAAGTTTATACAAAGTAGACAGGTTACTAGAAAAATTGGCTATGATAAGTTGTTGCCTCCTCCTTTGTAAGTTGGATATGTGACTTTATTTATAAGGAATGAGTATTGTAATACCAAAACTACCAGTAGTTATCGATCATGTGCTGATATGCATTCTTCATCTGAGATGTTGCATGACATTCTGGGTGTCTGTGGTCCTCATTTGACATCATCGTGATTCTGAGGTTCTGTTAATTCTTCCTTTACATTTCTAATGTAATGTAGCACCAGGGGTAAACCTACATAGCCAGGGTGGTGAGAATCCGCGTTTTCTTTCTAAAATTTCTAGGTCCGTCACTGATTAGCACCCCATTTCACTATTACATGTAGGCTTTCACTGTATCTGATCTTTTCTTCTTTGGACATGATTTCTTGAGTTTCTTAGTTAAGGGATATAAATTACGCCCTCTAATCTTTCAATTTCCTGAACTTTTGTGCAGTAGTTCTGCAAAATACATTGTAGAATGTAATGATATTAGATCAAAGTGTTGAGATTTTTATTTCTGTTTATCTTTCAATAGGTTGTCATACGATGGAGTTTGTTTTTATAAATAGAAACGAGTATTACTAATTTGGTATGTATTCCCCTCCTTTCCAGCTGAATGAAAGATGTGAAGTCTGAACTTAATTAAGTTACACTTCAGTTTACCGGACCATTATTTGCGGCATTGCAACTGTTTTTTCTGAATGTTTATTTCATTAGTGACTAGTGAGTGACCTCTAAGATGTGAGAATAGAGCATGGAACTGCATTACTTGAAAAAAGTTGAGAAATTTCATATCTGTAATCATTTTCTGCAGTATTCTTTCATTTCTGTAATAATTTTTCTGCAGTACTCTGCATTACATGACTTCTCATGTACAAAGAATTAATCCAATTAATTTGAATCACTCATATTTCTTTACAAACATATTCATCGTAATTTGTACACAAAACTTGTTCATTCTTGGTTCCTGGATTCATCTTCTTTCCAAAATCAAGTCAGGCACCAGGATGCTTTCATCTATATTAGCCAATCTCAGAGAAGGCAAATCACATAAGCACTAGATATACACCAGGCCCTCTTGCATGTTAAGGATAGAAAAGTTTTGCAAATAGTAGTTCATTCCATGTATCTTGCAATCCTGGTAAACACCAGTGGACACAGTCAGCATAGCTCTTAGGGTCTGCTTGCTGTTCTGGAGTCAGAGGACCCCATTGCTTCTTATAAATTTCTGTGTGTGCATCCTTCCGGTAGCTGGATAATTGGGTGATGTTAAGAAATGTTACAGGGGCCTTAGATCTGCTAAACTCTTCTCCAATAACTTTCATTATGCTTTTACGAGAATCTGAACCCCAGTATTCAGGATCCTCTATCAAAGTTGTTTCGTTATAACAGTTGCCGCCTTCCTCGCCTCCCCAATCTATGCTCCTGCAACAATGAAAAAATGTTTAATACTTCCTTTTTGTAAGCTACCAAACTGGTAGTTTTTCCTAATAAAGATCACCATGGGCGAGGCCCGGTCGGGTTTCAGGCCAGGCCCACTCTCCGTGATGAGAAGTTCAAAACCAGGCCCGCCCCAGGCCTACTGGCTGTCGTGCCTAATTTTACTACATTTAGCGTGCTGGGTTGAGTCATGTTGTGGCTTGTCATGCTTTTTCCAAAAAAAAATGCGGCCCAGGCCCGGCACGACTTCGTACACGTCACGCTTGCCGCTTTTTTCATGCTCGGGCCGGGCCTGCCTATTTAGTGTCCGGGTGGGTTGGGCCTCGGCCCGCCCCACAGCCATCTTTAGTACCACTTCTTCCTCTTTTTGATGTTTAGGACCCAAATGATTGCTGTGTTAAATTGGAATTATAGATTTTACTGCATCCTGTACTACTGTGGGTGACCTATGTGACTGTATTTTATCTTAAACAAATGAAAATTTGAAAAAAAAGAGGAGCTAATTTTACAGGCAACTTACTTTGCATGAGTAGGTGACATGCTAGTGAAGAAGACTCTGGTTTTCTTTGGGTCCATATTTCTCTCAACCCATTTCAACATGCTCTTCATTCCCATCCGATAAGCATCCTCAGTGGAGAGCTCTTCAATTTCCTGCACTTCATCTTTGAAAGACCCTTTCCTGAAGGCAGGAAATAGTAAGCTTAGTCAGCAAAAAAGATTGGACAGCAACAACAACAACAGAGAAAAGGGACCGGGTTGCGGACATTACAAGATCTTGAACTGAAGACCAGTCATCCACCAGAGGTATGTATTAAACACCACAATATCAGCACCTTTCCAGTGTTTTCCATGTGTAGCTATTGATCCCTTGCGAACTACTCTATCTGCTATTCTGTGTACAACAGCATCATCAGAGTTTGACTCTAGCAGGAAAGGTGCCCAGTAGAATTCAACTGTTGCATTGTAATCCTGTATTTATAACAATTAAAAGCTCATTTTCGTGCTTATAAAATTAAAACTATGCAGAAATCGAATTTACAGTATGATCTAACCTTTAATCTGAAAACTGTCAATGAAGAGTAAGAGCTTTCCATCACTTTGCCTTGTTCAGGTACAAGTCTGTGCAGAAGACAGATCATGGAAACATACTGACCCCTGTTCAAGGAATCGCCTACAAACAGCATTCTCTTGCCTCGAAGAGCCTCCAGCATTAAGGTTGCATTGAATCTGCATGTCAAAGCTTTTGTTCAGTACTCCTATATGCATATCAATTTGCATGAACTGCAAATAATGCATAATTATAATGGAGGTATGCATCACACTTGATAACTGATCCCCTAGCTAGCCTTTTGAGGTTAATTTGGATGAATAAAATCCTGGAAATATTTATCGATTATGGAGTACCTTTTTTACCTTCAAAGTTTTGCTCTTTCATCAGTTTCATGATGTGAATGAGGATTTAATTTGAAGCATACAACATACACAATGTATGATGGAGGATTTGAAGATTGAGTCTAAATTAATTATTATCGAACACAAATCACATTTGTTATATGTGAAAAGGATCTAGCATATCATCACAACAACAAAAATGAGGTGTTTTGCGTGCAACACTCAGAAATATACCCTCGTAGTGCATTTTCTACCAAAAACATCTTGTATAAAGCCTGTTTGACAATTGGTCGTTGGTTGTTTACTTGGCTTGTTTGACTGACTCTTTGTATTGGCTTTTTAAGTTTGTTATTTGATTGTATACTTTCTAAAAATGTGTTTGGTAAAGTTGGTTCTAGCTGTTTCATACAAAATGTAATTAGTAAATTGAAAAGCCAACAACTAATGTAAAAAAGATACTCTTACTAGCTTTTGAGTTTTGGCGAAAAAGCTGCTTTTTAGCCAAGGAAAAAAAGTCACTTACCAAACATGTATATTGGTTGTTTGATCACTTTGAAAAAGCCCAAAAAAAAACCTATTACCAAACAGGCCCATAATTTCAAGGCATGTTGAAAATGTCCCTTTGTATCCCAAAAACTACTTGAAAATGCCCTAAATAGTGGATTATAGGTACATGCATCAGTGCAACACCAACATTAATTTACCAGAGGAAAACCAATCCATATTAGAGTCGCATTATTTCACATTATAATAAGGATGCTCATGTGCTGATGCTTTATGCTTACACTTTAAAAACATTCCTTACTTTACAGTTAACATTGTCTTTTTTAACTCTAGTTTTTTGTTAAGAATTGCACTAATTCCTAATCTAATCTAATCACTTTAATCCCGTCAAACACCACCCTTTAGACAACATTCTCGTTCTCTATAAAACGCCAGCTGCCTTCCCAACTTCCAATCCAAACACAAAACATTCACTTTTATAATACATCTTTAGGCAAAAGTGTTGTAATTGTTCGATTTGGATCGGAATAACATTCTTTTTAGTGAATTTATTTATAGTCCCTTGATCTGGAACTGATAATAGTCGTGTTGATAGTACATATAGTCATAACACTCAAAAGTCAAAACTGATTATGTGGCGATTAAATTCAGACGAAGGAGTACGTACATTATGTCTATCAAGTTGTCAAGGATAAATTGTAAAATTCCCAATAACTATTATTGAATAATCATGACCCTACACCACCTATTACCTATATAAGTGCAAACTCAAGTTTATGAAGATTGTACACCACATATATACATAATCCGTTTTGTCCCTACTTGGCTAGCTATACTTGTACATTAATCAAGCAAGTAAAGTAACCTGTACGTAGTAGTATACCCTATCTCAGAGAGTGGACATTTTTATTCGACTCACACATTTTTTTCGTTATAGAATACCAAAATGGGCATACCTAAAATTATCTATATATCGACTCAAAAAAGATACACGAAATACAGAGTATCTCTTTGTAACAGGAATGTCAACTAAGTTAAATATTACTCTCACCAAAGTTTGCTTATTCAGTATTTATTCTCAGAGTCAAAAATAGGTACGTGTGTGATAAGGTGTATACTGTGTAATGTAAATGTCAACTGACTTAATTGATAAAATCGCGGTAAGAGAACTTACGAGGGAAGATCACAACCGCGAGGCTGCCAACGCCAGTGTTGGTAGTCCTTATCTGGACGACCATGTTCTTGACAAGTCAACTGAGGCTGAATGTAAGGGCATTCCCATTCTTCGTACATTGGTTTTCTCTCCATGTCCCGAACCCATTCTCCGTCGAATATATCACAACTCTCCGCCGTACTCCCCACCGCGAACGGAAGCTTTTTCTCTCTCCTCCCCTTCTTCTTATCCTTCCTCTCAACTGCAACAACCACCCAACAAGGGGGAAAAAATCAATTTAGAAATTCTTTAGTTACATGCAAAAACTACACTGAAAGAACAAAAATGAAAACAAGAAGTCAGAGGAGAGAGATTTGCGTTTTGACTGACCGAAGTTGGAGTGAAGTTTGGGATTGCGAGGGGAATTATCGAGTGTTTGCGGTTGTTGATGATTGTCGAAGCTTGAGAAAGTGCAGGCGAAATCCTGGCCGTACAAAATGGCGACGAAGATAATGAAAGCAAGAACGGTGAAGATGAACGGCGTTGATATTCGAGCTTTTCTGACCATCTGATTTACCGGCGACAATGATGAAAGAGGTGCCTTCATTTTTATTTTTATTTTTTGTTATGACGTCATTTGGGTGGGGATGGTTTGGGTTATTGGGTGGGGGTTTGGAGAAGAGAAGAGGAAGTTAGTTGGTTGGATGGATGGAATATATAGATTTCAGAAAATTAAATTAAATTAAATTTGGTGAGAAAATTAATTGCTTTTAATTTTGATTTAGGTGGATCATCATAAAAATTAGGAACTTTTTGAGGTTTTTTATTTCATTCATTTGTTTCCTTTTCCAAAGGTTTTTTATTTCATTGATTTTACTGATTTCATTGATATCACTGATTTTATTGATGCAATATTTAGTTTTGGTCAAAAATGTTTTAATATTATTCGCTCCTTTTTTAGATGTGAAAGTAGTAAATAGAACAGAATCTAATGCTTGTACATGGTTATCGCGATTATAAACTTTTATAAGACGGTCTTACATAAAAGATCACATTGGTGTCATATAAGTTAAGTAATGGAATTAATTAGTTAAGCATTGTAACTAATTAGGTAAGCACCGAAACCAATTTGTTAATCAATTAAACTAATTAGTTAAGCATTATAACTAATTAGTAAACCAATAAAATTAATTAGTTAAGCAGTAAAGGTGGTCTTTCGATAAGATAGTCTTACACAAAAGTTATCGGCGATTACAAACTTTTATAAGGAGTGACTTTTATCATTTGTATATGAAAATATTTACACTTAAATATTGCACTGAAAATTGTAAAAAAAAAAATAAAAAAAAAAAAAAAGTAAGATATAACAAATATTAAGAAATGGATGGATTAATATGAATACCTAACAATGTTTTTATTAGCATATACGTAGTACGTATATTTTAAGTCAAAACTAGTGCCAGTTCTATAATAAAGAATGAGTTGATGACTTAAGGTGTGCAATTTCGGATACCGAATCTAATCCGATTCAAAATTTTGGATCGGAAAAATATGGTCTGGATCCAATACAAAAACTTCGGATTGGATCATCTGATTTTCTATTCTATAAAAAAACATGAAATACTCTGGATATTCGAAATGGAAAAAATGTTGATATATCCGATATGAAAATCCGAATATTTTTGCGGATATTAAATATCTGAAACCTTAAAATCGAATCGGATATTGAAATTTTGAATCAGGTCATCGGATTTTCGGATAGGATCAAACAGATCGGCTATTTTTGCACACCCTAATTGATGTAGAGCTTGGTTAAATTATTTCATTCGAAAATTAATATGAATACTCCGTAACAGGATTCTAAATTTCTATTAGACCGGAATCTCTCACGAGTTAACTCAAACCAGCTACAGAGATATGCCTTTGGAAGAGGGTGGAGAAGGAGATTAGCTTATTAATTAACTTAAGAAAAATAGTACAAAGTCATCAAGTCCTTTTGAGTAGAGGAGTTGAAACTTGGAAGTATAGTAGAGAGCAAGACAGGCTAGCTATTCTCAAAAGGTTGATTCCTTTAAGAGTAAGATAACTAGATTTGTGTACCTTACCTTAATGAATAAAGGTACTAAAATGATGTTCAACTATTTTATGGTATTATTTTTGCTTGACTTTGAAGTGAAGATTTGAGAGGTAATCAAATGAATTAATAAACATTATTGTAGGGTATGTCACCTTAAAGTTTTGGGTTTGGGTAGCTTAACATCCCTTTTTAGTTTGAAATTAGGTAAGTGTGTGAATCTCTTTTGGTTGAGATTTTAACATCATTTTATTTTATTTTATTTTATTTGTCTTGCATTCTTTGAAATTAGGTATATAATATTCTTTATTCCCTACTTTATTTATATATAAGGTCCAAGAGAACACGTCGTGATCAACTTTGCAATAATGATAGTGGCTGATTACAGCTTCTTACAAACCAAGTTTACAAGAACAACGAAATCATTATCGAACTTAGATTTCAGAAAATGTTATTACTGAAGAGTAACAAAAAAATGTGTTAAAAATTGATCAGTGAACATTCTACAGACACTACACATAAATAATAAATTGCATTTGATAAAAACATTAGATGTTATACAAATGAATCGAATGTTAAAGGAAGACAAATTTTGCGACCTGCTCTACAACAAAATAGAGATTGTCAACAGTATATAATGTTATCGTTCAACAAAAAATATATTCCTCACTTGATAAAACCTTCTTGTGCAAATGGAACTTGTTGTATTCTAAAATGCACAATTGTCAACCGTCTAGAAGTTGACAATCCCATCCGCCGGAAGACACGATATGAGCTCAGAAGTTAACTGAGGAATAAGAACTTGTGTGATGGTAAGTAGGTCCTCTAAACCTTTGCACCAAGGACATGAAAACACTCTGCAACATGAATGAGCACAGTAACAAGATGTGAGATGTTGATATTCTACAACACCATCCTTTACACCTAGATGGTCAAAAACAATCTTAAGAGGAAATAACATCCTCAGAGTTTAAACTCTAAATGCCGTCCAGATTGTCAGAAGCATGCAGCGTTCTGCGTTACCCCTAGATAGTAAAAAAAAACAATCTAAGAGGCAAGGCTTTGTTTGGTTTGGTGTAAAACGTTTTCAGTGTAAAATGATTTTCCATGGAAAACATTTTTCAAGGGAAAACACAATTCCAAACTAAATTTTCCTTTGTTTGGTTCCTTAAAGGAAATTTGGAGAAGATGGAGAAGATTGAGGGGAAGAAGAGAGAGGGAGGTAAGGAGGAAAGGTGGAAAAGTTGTTTGCCTCCCTTTTAAATGGAAAAAGTTTTTCCACCTTTGAGGAAGTTATGAAATATTATTTTCCATCCTTTGCCAAACCAAACAACGTAAAATGATTAAAAAGGGGGAAATCGTTACACCCTACCAAACGGACCCTAAGTGGCAAGGGATTGGGGCGTGAACTAGGACACTGCGATGGATGTGTTTAGAATTTGCAGGATGAGATCACACCCACTCGCAAAAACAAAATTAGCCCACCATAAAATTTACTTTACGTTCATTAGTCTCATAATACAGATGAAAGGCACAAGTTATAACACTATTAGAGGGTAACTGCTTACCTTTATGCTATATGGTAAGCTGATCCAAAAATCTAAGTTAGGGATTACCTGGAAAAAGAAAAGGCAACAAAATAAGCCACGGAGATAAGGGAACTAACTTTAAAAAGCAGCAATAAGAACTTCAACACAGATATGTCAAATGTGGAACACTTGAGCGCACAGGGAAACACATAATAGGTACACAGCATATTATCAAAACTGTGGCATGTCATAACAAACTAAGTAACAAGCAGACATACATCTAAGCCACGGATTCCAAGGTGGAAAAACCGATAGACTCCACCAATGAGCAGGTAGGCTCCAACACTGCATATCAATCTGAGATTCAAGAGAAACAGACGTTAAGTCTAACAAGAAGTCCGCAGAAGAAAGGCAAAACGCGCACATATATGATTCTTAAGAGCCTCTGAAGCAGATACACACACAATCTTCCTACTCACATTGTCAAAAGGAGACGAAACCACCCCCATCCGGTCGCATGAACTGCAATCTTTGGACAGCCTGAGGGATGTCTTAGCTCAGTTGCCTGTCAAAAAGACATATTAAAGCATATCATTTTACATTTCAACTCGAATACGTTTACCATCCATGAAACTGTGAAAAATACAGTATCATTGTTCCTCCAAAGCTGTCAGCACATGAGAGTAAAGCTACCCAATATGTTGATCTGTATCAAGGGCATCCAAAATCCAATATTGCCAATTCCATACATAACAAAACCAAGTCTCTATGACACCTTTAAAAGGAGTAACATGTACTTAAAGTCAGAATTCAGTAATTAAGCATTTCATAGAATCTGTTTCACACCATGTAAACCACAGCACTACAAATGAATTATGAGACAAATTACAAAACTTAAGTCTTGTCTGCGTCTCATTTTTTTTTTTGGGGGGGAGGAAAGACATCCAAATGAAAAGGCAACCATCAGCATATTATGAGATCCCAGGTCTTCCAAGACACTAACTCCAACACATACTGACATGCTATGTCATTTTCATATCTCTTGGGATGTGAAACTTTTACATTAGTAGCATAACTCAGACCAGATACGATGTCCGAATAATCACATGTTTTACGCAGATCTTTTATGTAAAACATAATCTAAAATTCGACACTGCAGATTAAAAATTTTAAGTTCATACACACTTACATAATGACAGGCTCCTAGTTTTTTTAATGACTCTGGCTCCTGCACACAAGGAAGACATCGGGCAATTGGCAGTCAGCATTTCAACAACCAATTGGTAGATCATCAGTCTCTTTAATCAAGTCACATAATCTTACCTTAATTCCCTTTGAGTCACAAATAACAGAAACAGAAAGTGAACAGTTAACTCCGTCAGTATAGCTTGACATTGTAATAGTGACGCCCTTATCTGGAGTCTTCCTATCTGGTGTCCAACCAACACAAAATATCATAATTAACAAATAATGATGCCGAATAAGGGCTTTCAAATTCTAAAATATTAAAAAGAAGGTGATAAACATGCACAAACGAAAAATTTGTGGCAGTGAAGAGACTAATGTCTATCTCACTAAGTAACAGAAGTCACGAAAAACACGACTATAAGTAATGGGGCCAAAATTTTGTTAAGATGTATGCCTTTCAGATATAATTGCAGCTACATGACAGATGGCTTGAAATCTTAAACTCATGATGTTTTTTATTAAGTTTGATAAATTAACCAAGCTATTAATAAGTCATGGTCTATATGAGCATAATAGTATATAGAGAACTTCAAAACCCTGGGAGAGGCCATGGCCACCTATGCCTAGCTTCACCCCTGCCAGCAAAAGCACTGAGATGAAGAAATATGGTTGTGACAATCTTATTTCCTTAACTGAGAGAACAGATAAACAAGAATGAATAGTATTACCTGTAAGATTGATGTCAAAGTTCATTTCACGTCCAATAGTTGTGCATGCATAATAGCCTGCACAGGTATTGGATCAAACCATCAGAATGCATAATTGAATTATAACAAGGAAAATGCAGACATCTTCAAAACAACATGCAACACCTCTAGCTCGGACTTTTACACAATTGGCATACCATGATTGCAATCTTAATATAAAGAATCAAGGATACTGTATCAGCAGGAAGCAGAGTAGCAGACAAGTTGTGGCTACAATTGAATAACACGGAATATGGAACAGGACCAAACATGCAAGATGATATATTTAACAAAGGCAGTTCTACACTTCTGAAGTTCTACTCTTACATAGTTATAGATGGATGATAGAAATCTTGGAACATGCACAGATGAACCATGTAGGCAACGAGAAAAGGTGGCTCATTGAGTACCAAAGCCATGTCAAGATTTTTTCTATAAGAATCCACATCGAACAATAGCAATCAGTTTTCTATTGGTAAAGAACTAGGATTCTTGTAAGTGATGAAATCTTATCCATGATAAAGGAATGGAGAAGAAAAGGTTGAAGTGCAACTGTGCAAGAAAAACAGCAAAACAAAAATGTGTTCAGCAAATAGTAGCAAAAGCTATACACCAGAATGTTCAGCAGTATTTTCATTGTTTAAATACATCTCCATCGTTATGGTTTGGCTTGCTGAGAACACAAAAATACAATCAGGACCTTTTCTAAAATAGACAGAGGTCAACAGCACACGGCGATATACAACATCTAACAGTATAACAGAAGCTTTTTTGTTGTCCTTTATATTTTCAAAATTTGTGACTGTACTACTGCTGTCAGTGAACTAAAGCCAAATTCAGAGACATTGGAAAAGATCTTTGCAAACTTTTCTGTGTCACCCAGGGCGTTAACCGCTAAAGAATACTACAGCATTATCACGGCTGGTTGATAAGGAAGTTCAAATCCCTCAGCTCTAATCATCCAGCTGAGGGAGAAATAAGAAAATATTTATAATAGGCAAACAGGAAAAATAAATAAAAGGAACTCTGCGAAAAGAGATCTCACCTCCAGTGTATTTAGCCACAAGAGCACTGCAACCCATTCCGCACCGTGATGGGCCTCCACAATCCTACCAAATGAAATAGTAGAAGAATAAATCACGTAACACAAGAACAGTCTAAAATATTTTGAGGTTTCCGAATATGTATTGTGTAAAGCTATTCGGAGAAAGGTTCCATGCTTAATCATCGATAGGATTATACCTTCAACGGTTTATACAACTACTTATCTTTCTCCTACTGCCTGCCTTATTCATTGTCCGAAGTCAGAATATAAACTAACTATAAAGGAGAGTAGAAATGATTTAGGCAAACTCTAGAGTATCTAGACAAAAGGAGGATGTAAAAAAGAATGGTCTTAGATGTGAGAAATACGCAAATGCAATCAAAGTTACTCATAAGGCTGATGTGAAAGATGGAAAGGGGAACAAATTTCTTTGCTCAACAGCAATGCTTTACAAGAACTCATAATAAAATCTTAAATTTATATATTTGTAGCTAATGGTTCTTGTTGCGTACTCTGAGGAATACAACAATCAAACAGTTTTTCTGTAAATGCAGCAAACACAAACCAGAAAAGGCTTGCTTTTTGTAATACAATATGTATCTAATACATCTCCACTTCTTCAGAGTACAAATCTAGAGATTTTGCAGCAAGTTGAACTTGAACCAACACAAGGAATGAATTATCTTCCCCTGGTAAATATACATTTCGCAAGCTAAACAGTCCAAATATTTAATTCCTATGTTGTCTTAAAAAAAATTCGGCTCACAGCATTTAGCTGTCACAAAAACAATGCAGAATTTCCACCTTCAAAAGACTGGCTTAAAAGAAAGTTAGAATGTATTATATAGGCAATTAATATTAGGAGCTTCTAAAATATTTAGTCAACCAACGAGATTTTATGCCTATAAGTCTTTAGATTGTTTTTAGATTGATAAGGAGCAAGGAGACTCCACAAGCTCAACCTCAGAGAGGGACTTGGATGTAAAATAGTCCTGGGGGAAAGAGAGACTCAGACAAGCAGCCTAGACAGCAGGATGCACCCTTGGCTAAAAGAAAGGTTGACAAGAATCACACTCCTTCGATTAACTGAGGTACTGAGAACTTAAGAAGTACACTAGTTGAGCTTCAAGATCCTTGACTAATAGGTATCTCACCTTAGTTTAAATGCCAAAAAATAAGAAACATAAATAAAATACTGAATCATATTACAAGGAAAACCTACCCAACAATCAGCGCATCTTGGAGGATCGTGATTGAAGATCATTCCATCACAAAGCTACAGCAGAAAGCCAGAAACACACAGAAAAAGAAACCTCAGAAAAATACAAGGTTGATTGTCAGATAAATAACGAAAGCAAGCATAGGGTATGAAGTCTAAGTCGTAAACAACTCAGTAGTAAAGAGTAAAGAGTCAATAGTCTCAACACTAGACAATTAGTCCCTGCTGGAAAATCAACTCTAGAACCTTTTTTTGTTTTGAATAATCACAATTATATTTCATCAGTAATGAGGGTCATGCAATAAGCAAAAATTAAGCCACTTCAAAAAATTAAAAGTAGCACCACTGTAATTCAAAGAATGTAACCTGGTAAAGCAAACCTGAAACCAGATAATAGTATCATTTGCAGCTACTTTGTAAAACCTGATGATCATAAAGGACAAAAAATTTATCAAAGACCCAGTTGATTTGAGCATAATAGCCAAACACAATACAAAACATATGTATGCGGTGTATATATGGAAGTCCACCTATTAGTGAAGAAATGCTTAAAGGGGTCTGTTGTTTTGTCTGTTGTCAGGAAGAGCAAATACAACTGTGGAACTGCAAGAATAGTGTTGCTATAACCCATCCATGAGTAATTTGGTAATCAAATAACCCATGATTATCTAATCTTTGATAGTCCATACAGTGGCAGAGAATCAACCCAACACCAACAGTCAAGGGGCCACAAAGAAAGCCCTCTCACCTTTTGGATGATAGTCGAATTATGTTGCTTGGTGTGTTTTGCATAGTTGTATATACAGCATTGCTACCAACAGTTCCTTGGTGTGATCCAGAGGCAATTGCATGGTTTTTCACCCGAGGAGTCCCCTACTTCTACCTAATATTCATTGCACTTCTCTCATTGTGCTTGATTGATACTCCATACTTGATATGTTATTAGACCCCTCGAATTCAGTGCATAATGGTTAAAACGAAGCTAACCGCGCCCTCATTCATCTGCTTCTCTATGCCTTAGTGGCAAAACCTAGGTCCCTTGTGCTACTTTCTAGTAAAATGCTCTTACGCGGTATGCAAAAACTATTCAGACAAACAATCCAGCAAAAAGAACATTGACAAAGGAAACAAGTTCAAAAATACTAACCCTAGGTCCCTAACTCAAAATGTCTTCTCCTAATTAGAATGAATAACAACTTAACTTGAAAATCCAAAAACATCCCAACATAAAACCATTCAAAACCCAATTAAATTCGTAAAGAACAATTGTAATAATTAACAAAAACATCAGTCGAATTAATTCCACAATCAAACAAAACCCAAATACTGAAATGTGGCTAAAACTACAATAACAACTATAACAAGCAATTCAAGTTGATAAATGATAATCAATCACAGTCAACAAAACCCACAACCAAAATCAGCAAAGAAATCAATCGAAAAAGTACCCATCTTCGCTGAGAACGCCATGGCGGAAATTCTTAACAGGGGAAGTTAAGCTATAGCTGTACAATTTGTTGCGCTCGCGAGTACCATATTCGCAAGTAGCAGCGAAGACTGAGCTGAAGTTGACTCCGACCAAAATTGATAATAGAAAGAGAGTAAGCTTTGAAGAGTAATGGGAACCCATGATCTTAGGTGTTTCAAAATCTTACAGTAGTATTACAAAGCCAGATGATATATTTCATGGTTTTCATGTTATAAATCTGGAATTATTTGGCCTTCTCTCTTTGATGAGATATCAGCTGGATTCTTAGCTCACGCCTGGAGATAGATCGAACCAAGTAGATTATGGTCTATGATACTCCTACAAGGGTATGAACCAAGAAGTCTTTGGTCTAGTTGGTTGAGCCGACGGGGTTCAATTCATACTACTGTGTATCCCGGTGACCGAGACTTCTCTCCTCACTTTAGTGAACATCTTTTGTCATTTTATTCTCAAATTTGGATCGACTAACATAAATCGTCATAAGAGCATTCCCAAAGAAACTTTTTTCTTTTCCCACCTACTTTCTCCTTCCTCCATGCCAACTCTCGTCGTGAGTTTTTTTTTTCTTTTTCTTTTGGTTAATCCAGAAAAAGTCTTATCTCTATTCGATAAGGGAACTCCTGAAGTCAATTTAGTATTTGCATTATTGGTGTCCCCTGTGGAATAGACTTAAGTACCCTGGACAATTTTACAATTTAACTCAATTAAAAGGCTGATTATTTATTGATTCATAAAGATGATTATTTATTGATTTTAAAAATTGATTGCAATAACAAATCAGGAAAGTCAGACGTCTGATAATTTAGTCTGGCATAGCCGCTCTCGGCTCTCCCATCTTCTCTCCCTCTCTTATTTTCTAGGGTTTATTTTCTTGGCCGCCGTACGCCGGAAATAGTCTAATTTCTTCGGAAATTAGACCATTTCCGACCCTTTTCCTTCATTTAATTCAGTTATTTTCTCTTAAATTCAATAAGTTTTCACCATATGGGCGGAGTTCGTCCTTGTTCGTTAGTCTCCTATGGTGGAGTTAGTATTAGTATGTTTGGTTTTTCGTTCAGTTGATTTATGTAGAATTGGTTCGTTGGTAAAGTTTTATGCGGGATTGCAAAAGATATCAATTTTTCGACTACATTCAGATGAATCAAGTGGAAATCATCCTCGCGGCTACAACAAATTGTTAGACCCTCTCTCTGAAAAGGCTGCATGTTCCAGCGTTATATACGGGAGACGTTCTACAGTGCAAGATTCATTCAACGACCGTAGTTTTGATGAAAGAAACCTTTATTTGATTCAATTTGTCATGTATTTGTTAGATCTATATTTCTCTTGTAGATGTCGTATGACTCTTTATGAATGAATTAATTTTCCTTTAAAAAAAACATATCAGGAAAGTCAACAATCAATTAACTCCACCAAACCTAAAATCAACGTTATAGGCTGCATAGAGGGCAACAATCAATTAAAATTCGATATTAATTTGTTAAACCCAAAAATAATCTTTGATGATTATTTGATTTTGTTACTAAATTAACAAAGATATTTAGTCGTATTTACTAAATTATTTGAATAACTTGGCAATACGTACTCCATGTATTTTTGTGAATAGATATTATTTGAATAATCCGTAACTTGGTAAAACGTACTCCATATTTGCTGAATTATTAGAGCGCCACATAGGATTCCTAATGGTTTCGGCCAATGAAAAATAAGATTTCAAATTTATTTTGGAATTAAAAAAATCGATTGCCACGTAGATAATTAATTAGGTGCCACATAGATATTTTAATTAATTAATTACTAATATATACAATTTCATCTAAAATCAAATACTATAATAATTAAAAAAATAAATCTAAAATAAAATTCATCCAAAATTAAACACTAATCTAAAATAAAATAAATAAAATTCAATTTAAAAATCAAACATTAATCCAATAAGCATATTTGCTGAATTATTAGAGCGCCACATAGGATTACTAATGGTTTTGGCCAATGAAAAATAAGTTCTACTTTATTCTTGAATTAAAAAAAATCGATTGTCGCGTAGATAATTAAATAGGTGCCACATAAATATTTTAATTAATTAATTACTAATATATACAACTCCATCAAACACTCTAATAATTAAAAAGTAAATCTAAAATAAAATTCGTCAAAAATCAAACACTAATCAGAAATAAAAAACAATTTAAAATCAAACATTAATCCAATATTAGAGCGCCACGTAGGAAATCTAATGGGTTCGATCAATGAAAAATAAAATTTCAAAATTAATTTTGAATTAAAAAAGTCGAGTTCCACGTAGATAAATAATTAAGTGCCACGTAGATATTTTAATTAATTAATTATTAATATTATGCATATACAATTTCATCCAAAAACAAACACTCTCATAATTAAAAAAATAAATCTAAAATAAAATTCAATGCAAAATCAAAAACTATTCTAATCTAATACCAAATATATAAAATTGGTTTTACCAAAAAAAAAAAAAATATATAAAATTGGTATATACATAAGAGTTTTATTTAAACTTAACCATTTAATAGAAACCGTGCATCGCACGGGCTAAAATCTAGTTGATTATATATTAGGAAGGTTGACAATCAATAAAAAAGTTCGATTAAGAATTTCGCAAACTTGACATTTTAGTGTCAAATTACACTCGCATATGTTTGTAATTGATTTTAAATTGTATTTTATTTCTTTATTTCTTATGTTCTTTTTTTTTAGAAGGTTAGATAGAGACCTTATGCGTTTTCTTATAGAATAGAGATTAATATTTCTCTCCCTCCTTTGATCACCACACTTACTCACATACTCTTTTTCTTCAACAAATAATTCACCCACTGTCAATTTATTACAATAAATAATAACTCAACTAGTTTGTGCCCGTGCGATTGTACAGATTCTATCAAAAGTATAAAAAACGCTTAAACGATGTTGTTAATTAACTACAATGTTTATTGTGTAGCAATACCCAAACGTATCTAAATATTGTATGTGTCTTAAGCACATAAAACCCGAAGTAAGTAGCTAAACGTATCAAAAATTATGTTTTGTTTACATGATGGTCTCAAAACCTTTGAAACTGCAAAATTGACTAAGAAATATATATATATACTTTAATTTTGTTGATATCTTCTCGTAAATAATGAAATTCTTCTTCCCATTTCACTTGAAAAATTATAGCGACCCAATTAATTGGGAGATTAAATTTGAAAGTGAATAATTGGTTTAAATTGTTTCCTTATTCTTTCATGTCCAATACTCTTAATTATTCTTATTTCCATTTTAGTTACCAATTAGTTATGCGGGTAGACTTTAAGTGATTTGTTTCTTCTTTTTATTTTATTTTTTATTTTTTAAGTTGTCTGAATTTCCTAAAATAACGAAGAATGAGAGATGAAGATTTGGGTTTTGAAGCCCTCATATTTCTCATCACTCTTCCTTAATAATATAGATATCTCACTTTTATCTTATTGTAATAAATTTAACCCACCCTCCTAAAATTATGTGTCGGTCAAACTGTATCTTTTAATCAAAATACGGAGGGAGTATATTGTTTGATATTAAATGAAAATGCAACAATTGGAAAAAAATATTATTTTATTGCTGGTACTGTAGTGTCCAAGAGGATAAAAAAAATGTATTTTTAATCACTCTTTCCTCAAAATAAAAGCATAAAAGAGTTAATTTAAAATATATTCAAAATAGCAAATTGGTTTCGTAGATGAAGAAAAAATTTGAAGGTTGATGTTTTTATTTTCTTGGAGTAAATAAAGTCACTAGTAGAAAAAACCCCTGTTGCAGCCCCCTTGTTGCAGCGTACATGTATAAATACGCTTCAACAACCAGTCGGTCAACGCGGGTCAAACCCTTTAAAGGGTTATCGCAGCGTACATTTTAGTTGTTCGCAGCAAATGTGTTTGTTGCAGCGTACAAAATAAAAGCCCGCAGCAACAACCCGACTTTATTGCAGCGTACATGTTATTGCCCGCTGCAACAAGTCCGCGTTTCAAAATTTTTTACTTTCCTAGGTTGCAACAAACCGCGCTCAAACGAGCGGGCTCAAACGTACGTTGTTCCTTCTCTTATAGCTCCAAGCTTTTTCCCTTAAACAAATATCCAAGAAGCCGTCGAACTCAGCCCTGCGTCGCCGTCGAACTCAGCCCTGCGTCGCCGTCGAACCCAAGCGTTGCTCAGCCCTGCGTCGCTGTCTTCGCCGGTGTGTGGTGTTCTCGCCTCATCTCCCCCATCCCGTTCAATTCTCGCGCAGCCTGTCACTGAAAGATATATTCTTGGTCGGCCGGGGTTTCAGCATCTCCCCGTCGCGTCGTGGTTCCGGTGGTTGCTCGGCGTCGTGGTTCCGGTGGTTTCTGTATGGTGTGTTCAATTTCTATTTTCGTTTTTTATTTTCGTTTTCAGATTAGGGTTCAATTTTAGTTTTTGATTTTCGTTTTCAGATTAGGGTTCAATTTTAGGTTTATGATTGACAAAATCACATAGTTTTGAGTTCGATGATTTATGGGTTTCTTAGGGTTTGTTCAAATGATGTTTATGGGGATAAAGTCATAGCAACCAGTGCAGTGTTTGGCACAGAAATCTGGCCGGCTGCTGAGTATGGTAGAACCATGTATACCATCCGTCAGAGGATTGGTCCTCTCTTCATGAAAATGCAGAAGCGCTTTGGAAACCTTGATTATGCTGGTGAGTTGTCTGAGAAGGATATTATTCGCGCTGAAAGGAATTCTGGTTTTATCAGTGACCGTGTCAGAGAGATTCAAGTAAGCCAACCCAACCTCTCACCACACTACTTAGTACCTATATCATCTATTCATCTGTAAACTTATATTACAGTTTTTATTTCTTTGCAGCGCCAAAATTACCAGAGAAAGATGGAGACTAAAGAAAGTAGGGAAAAGGACCTCCGGGAAGGCCTCCAACTTTACAAGTATTTATCAATCCATTCTTCTGTTTGCTGTTACTCAGCTGTTTAATTATGTTATTTCATCTTCTTTAATTTTCTTGTTTTTTATAACATCAAAGGAGCGGAAAATACGAGGAAGCACGAGAAAAGTTTGAATCTGTTCTAGGTTCTAGGCCTACTCCAAATGAAGCTTCAGTGGCTAGTTACAATGTTTCTTGTTGCTATTCTAAGCTTAATCAGGTATTACTCGTCTCCCTCAATCCTCTTCTTCCTCAGTTATTTTCTACTTTGGTTATTATGGGATATCCAATTATGAGTACCCTGGTTGATGTGCTGACAATTATTTTTGTAACACAATCGAGCCTGAAATAATTAATACCCTGTATTCCGTGGGTTTAGTCGAGATAACAATGTAATTTGATTAGCAACTGCATTGTGTCCTGAAGATTTAGGGTTGTGAGTCACGATTAAAGAAATTAAGTTAAGATGTATGTTTGCATTAAAGGTTGTTGTTGACTTCTTAATTTATATGTAGAGAATAAGTCAATCAGACATGTATGGCATGATTAATTTTCTAAAGTTAATGTAAACTTGTTTTCTTGCAGGCTATCACTTCTACTGGGACAAAGAAGGGCGAGTTGTTTTTGGCTGATGTCAGCACTAAGTTGACAAACAAGAATATTACCACCGATGTGAAAGTTGATACCAACTCCAATGTGAGTTTGTTTATTTGTATTACTACGAATTGATTCTATGATACATTACGGTTTCATTGGTTTATAGGTTTTTATAATTGGTAATTGTGTAAAATTTGGTGACAGATAGCATTGCTTTCTATGAACATCTTGTTTTACATAATTGGAATCTATTGTAATCTGATTCCAACTTCTTTGCTGTTTCCGTCTTCCGCTCCTAGCTTTTCACCACCATTACGTTGATGAACCTGCCCCTGGCTTGAAGGCTATTTTTAGTTTCCGTGTTCCTGATCAGAGATCTGGCAAGGTACCATACAATTATCTTTCTAGTATTTTCTTACCTAAAGAGGCATGGTTCAAAATACTACGGGATAATGGTTCTAATTTGTGGAGTATAAATTATGTTAACAGGTTGAGCTTCAGTATTTGCATGAGTATGCTGGCATCAGCACAAGCCTTGGTTTGACAGCAAACCCCATTGTCAACTTTTCTGGTGTTTTTGGAAACAGTACTCTTGCTTTGGGTACTGACCTCTCATTTGACACTGCTTCTGGAAACTTCACCAAATGCAATGCTGGGCTGAGCTTTACTAATGATGATCTCATTGCATCTGTGAATGTGTAAGTAGTTTTTGTTATACTAATCAGCAGATTATCACTTTGGTATATCCATGTGCAACATTTAATTGCTGTTCAGAAATTAAAGAAAGAGAATCACTCCTATTCTCATTTAACAATTTTCATATTGGTAATTCATATTATCTCTATATGCGTGTATCCTAGAAATAAATTTGGATTCTGCTTGTCGAAAACTACTTAATAATGTTCTAATCTTTCACCTTTGGCTGTTGTTGAGTGTATCATTTGAAAGCTGGATACTGGATATACATTTCTGATACACTTGTGATTTTGTTTACTTTTGGGTACTGCAGGAACGACAAACTGGACATCTTTATACTCATTTCAATCTATTTATTCACATTTAAGGCTTATTGGGTCGTTATAGGTCATATTAAGGCTAAAATGAAGCATTTTCCCTCCCAACTTTGAACTAAAGAACCTAAGGACTCATTTTATACTTATTACATGTTTAATATGAATAGTTTTAACTTTCTAACACTCATTCCAATCTACTTATGCAAATTTAAGGCTTGTTTGGTCGTTATAGGTCATATTAGGCTAAAATGAGGCTTTTTTGCTCCCAAATATAAAATAAAGAACCTTAGGACTCATTTTAAACATATTAAATGTTTTATATGATTAGTTTTAACTTTACAAGACTTAATCCAATCTATTTATGCACATTCATGACTTCTTTGGCCGTTATAGGTCATATTTAGGCTAAAATGACATTTTCGCTCCCAACTTTGATCTAACGAACTTAAAAACTAATTTCAAACTTATTACATGATTCATATGATTATTTTTAACTTTCTAGGACTCATTCCAATCCATTTATGCACATTTAAGGCTCATTGTGTCGTTATAGGTCATATTTAGGCTAAAATGACATTTTCGCTCCCAACTTTGAACTTAAGAACCTAATGACTCATTTTAAACTTATTATATGATAAATATGCTTAGTTTTAAGTTTCTAAGACTTATTATAATCTATTTATGCACATTTAATGCTTGTTTTATCGTTATAGGTCATATTTAGGATAAAATAAGGCATTTTCGATCCCAACTTTAAAATAAAGAACCTAAGGACTTATTTTAAACATATTACATGATTAATATGCTTAGTTTTAAGTTTCTAAGACTTAATCTAACTACTTATACACATTTAAGGCTTGTTTGGTCGTTATAGGACATATTTAGGCTAAAATGACATTTTCGCTCCCAACTATGAACCAAAGAACCTAAGGACTCATTTTAAACTTACTAAATGTTTTATATGCTTATTTTTAACTTTCTAGGACTCATTCCAATCCATTTATGCACATTTAAGGCTCATTGTGTCGTTATAGGTCATATTTAGGCTAAAATGACATTTTCGCTCCCAACTATGAACCAAAGAACCTAAGGACTCATTTTAAACTTACTAAATGTTTTATATGCTTATTTTTAACTTTCTAGGACTCATTCCAATCCATTTATGCACATTTAAGGCTCATTGTGTCGTTATAGGTCATATTTAGGCTAAAATGACATTTTCGCTCCCAACTTTGAACTTAAGAACCTAATGACTCATTTTAAACTTATTATATGATAAATATGCTTAGTTTTAAGTTTCTAAGACTTATTCTAATCTACTTATACCCATTTAATGCTTGTTTGATAGTTATAGGTCATATTTAGGCTAAAATGAGGCATTTTCGCTCCTAACTTTAAAATAAAGAACCTAAGCACTCATTTTAAACTTAATACATGTTTAATATGCATAATTTTAACTTTATAAGACTCGTTCCAATCTATTTATGCACCTTTAAGGCTCATTAGGTCGTTGTAGGTCATATTTAGGCTAAAATGACATTTTCGCTCCCAACTATGAACTAAAGAACCTAAGGACTCATTTTAAACCTACTAAATGTTTTATATTCTAGTTTTAACTTTCTAGGACTTATTCCAATCCATTTATGCACATTTAAGGCTCATTGTGTCGTTATAGGTCATATTTAGGCTAAAATGACATTTTCGCTCCCAACTTTGAACTTAAGAACCTAATGACTCATTTTAAACTTATTATATGATAAATATGCTTAGTTTAAGTTTCTAAGACTTATTCTAATCTGTTTATGCACATTTAATGCTTGTTTGATAGTTATAGGTCATATTTAGGCTAAAATGAGGCATTTTCGCTCCTAACTTTAAAATAAAGAACCTAAGCACGCATTTTAAACTTAATACATGTTTAATATGCATAATTTTAACTTTATACGACAAGTTCCAATCCATTTATGCATATTTAAGGCTTATTGTGTCGTTTTAGGTCATATTTAGGCTAAAATGACATTTTCGCTCCCAACTTTGAACTTAAGAACCTAAGGACTCATTTTTAAATTATTATATGATTAATAAGCTTAGTTTTGAGTTTCTAGGACTTATTCTAATCTACTTATACCCATTTAATGCTTGTTTGATCGTTATAGGTCATATCTAGGCTAAAATAAGGCATTTTCGCTCCCAACTTTAAAATAAAGAACCTAAGGACTCATTTAAAACTTATTACATGTTTAATATGCATAATTTTAACGATCTAAGACTCGTTCCAATCTATTTATGCACCTATAGGCTCATTGGGTCGTTATAGGTCATATTTAGGCTAAAATGACATTTTCGCTCCTAACTTTGAACTAAAGAACCTAAGGACTCATTTTAGACTATTAGGACATTGTCATTAGTTTCTTGAATGTTAAAATGTGATATTTAATTTGTATTTAATCTAATGTTTAATTTAAATTTCTGTTTTTGTAAAGGTCTACACTCCGAGGATTGCGCCTTATGCGAGGAATTTGATGTGGTTCGTGAGCAATGGGCTAAGTTTTTTACCAACAAGTATTTATTATTGGCTTTAGCGCGCTTGATCGAGTTGGTTTAGTTGTTATAGAATAAATTTTATATTAAAATGTATGTTTATGTTGAAATTGGAACATATATTTAAATGTAATATGTGCACTTTGGTTTTGGGATATATAGTATACAAAACTCCAGTTGTTGTTTTTATATTTGTTTTACAGGTTGCGTTATTCTATTATTGTTTTGACAGGTTTCTATATTTGGTGCAAGGCACTCTACGTATCCCTAAACAAAATTAGAATTTTCCCCCCAAAAGTGCTTTTTTGCAGCGTACATATATGTTGTACGCTGCAACAAGGGAAAAAAATTTCGCAAAAATTCAGACTTGTTGCAGCGTACAAATAAATGTACGCTGCAAAAAGTTGAGTCTGTTGCAGCGGGCTTTTATATGTACGCTGCAACAAGTCCAAAATTTTGCCAATTTTTTGGCACTTGTTGCAGCGTACATATAAAAGCCCGCTGCAACAAATCACTTTTTGCAGCGAACTTGTACGCTGCAACAAGTTCAGACTTGTTGCAGGCCCCCCAGTTGCAGCATACGATGTACGCTGCAACAGGGGTCTAAAAGCCCGCTGCAATAAGGGTTTTTTCTACTAGTGAGTAAATATTTATTTTTCTTTCTCCTAAAATTTTGGGTCAAGTGACATGATCTGATTAGAGCATCTCAATGACAAGCTAATTGTCATACTAGCTTGTCATGTCACATAAAATTTTAAGCTAATTAACTTACTGGTTAGTTTATATTTCAATGGTAAACTAATTTACTAAACTAGATCGATTGATATTTAAATAGGTCCACTTTTATATTAACCATTTGATTTTAATTTTATTTTCAATATTACTTAAATTTCTATTGGGTTACTTTTTTCGACGCAAATTTGCTTGGCCAAGATAATTTATAAAATATTATTTTGAAAAATATATATACTTCGTATTAGGAAGAAGCCAACAATATATTATATACTATCATTTGTTTTTATATAATAGAAATAAAATAGATAGGGTCAAAGTGAATTATTTGAATAGTGCAAAAAGTCAAAACGGTGAGAGTATTTTGGGATGGGAGAATACATATATAAGAGTAACTTTTAAGCATTTAAAATTAACTTTTACTCATGTAACAATATTTATTGTACTAAATCAGAATTTGTGCTAACCTTATACATGTTCAAATATATTTGTTTACTATCAAGTAAATTTTATCCCATTAAACCTTTTAATTATTTCTCTCTCCTACCCATATACACTAGTAGAAAAAATCCTTATTGCAGCGGGCTTTTAGACCCCTGTTGCAGCGTACATCGTATGCTGCAACTGGGGGGCCTGCAACAAGTCTGAACTTGTTGCAGCGTACAATGTTCGCTGCTAAAAGGGGTTTTTTGCAGCGTACATATGTATGTACGCTGCAACAAGTGCCAAAAAATTGGCAAAAATTTGGACTTGTTGCAGCGTACATATATATGTACGCTGCAAAAGACTCAACTTTTTGCAGCGTACATTTATTTGTACGCTGCAACAAGTCTGGAATTTTGCGAAATTTTTTTCCCTTGTTGCAGCGTACAATATATATGTACGCTGCAACAAAGCACTTTTGGCGGGAAAATTCTAATTTTGTTTAGGGATACCTAGAGTGCCTTGCACCAAATATAGAAACCTGTCAAAACAATAATAGAATAACGCAACCTGTATAACAAATATAAAAACAACAACTGGAGTTTTGTATACTATATATCCCAAAACCAAAGTGCACATATTACATTTAAATATATGTTCCAATTTCAACATAAACATACATTTTAATATAAAATTTATTCTATAACAACTAAACCAACTCGATCAAGCGCGCTAAAGCCAATAATAAATACTTGCTGGTAAAAAACTTAGCCCATTGCTCACGAACCACATCAAATTCCTCGCATAAGGCGCAATCCTCGGAGTGTAGACCTTTACAAAAACAGAAATTTAAATTAAACATTAGATTAAATACAAATTAAATATCACATTTTAACATTCAAGAAACTAATGACAATGTCCTAATAGTCTAAAATGAGTCCTTAGGTTCTTTAGTTCAAAGTTGGGAGCGAAAATGTCATTTTAGCCTAAATATGACCTATAACGACCCAATGAGCCTATAGGTGCATAAATAGATTGGAACGAGTCTTAGATCGTTAAAATTATGCATATTAAACATGTCATAAGTTTTAAATGAGTCCTTAGGTTCTTTATTTTAAAGTTGGGAGCGAAAATGCCTTATTTTAGCCTAGATATGACCTATAACGATCAAACAAGCATTAAATGGGTATAAGTAGATTAGAATAAGTCCTAGAAACTCAAAACTAAGCTTATTAATCATATAATAATTTAAAAATGAGTCCTTAGGTTCTTAAGTTCAAAGTTGGGAGCGAAAATGTCATTTTAGCCTAAATATGACCTAAAACGATACAATGAGCCTTAAATGGGCATAAATGGATTGGAATGAGTCCTAGAAAGTTAAAACTAGAATATAAAACATTTAGTAGGTTTAAAATGAGTCCTTAGGTTCTTTAGTTCATAGTTGGGAGCGAAAATGTCATTTTAGCCTAAATATGACCTACAACGACCTAATGAGCCTTAAAGGTGCATAAATAGATTGGAACGAGTCTTATAAAGTTTAACTTATGCATATTAAACATGTATTAAGTTTAAAATGAGTGCTTAGGTTCTTTATTTTAAAGTTAGGAGCGAAAATGCCTCATTTTAGCCTAAATATGACCTATAACTATCAAACAAGCATTAAATGTGCATAAATAGATTAGAATATGTCTTAGAAACTTAAAACTAAGCATATTAATCATATAATAAGTTTAAAATGAGTCATTAGGTTCTTAAGTTCAAAGTTGGGAGCGAAAATGGCACTTTAGCCTAAATATGACCTATAACGACACAATGAGCCTTAAATATGCATAAATGGATTGGAATGAGTTCTAGAAATTCAAAACTAAGCATATAAAACATTTAGTAAGTTTAAAATGAGTCATTAGGTTCTTTAGTTCATAGTTTGGAGCGAAAATGTCATTTTAGCCTAAATATGTCCTATAATGACCAAACAAGCCTTAAATGTGTATAAGTAGTTAGAATAAGTCTTAGAAACTTAAAACTAAGCATATTAATCATGTAATAAGTTTAAAATGAGTCCTTAGGTTCTTTGGTTCAAAGTTAGGAGCGCAAATGCCTCATTTTAGCCTAAATATGACCTATAACGATAAAACAAACATTAAATGTGCATAAATAGATTAGAATAAGTCTTAGAAACTTAAAACTAAGCATATTTATCATATAATAAGTTTAAAATGAGTCATTAGATTCTTAAGTTCAAAGTTGGGAGCGAAAATGTCATTTTAGCCTAAATATGACCTATAACGACACAATGAGCCTTAAATGTGCATAAATGGATTGGAATGAGTCCTAGAAAGTTAAAAATAAGCATATAAAACATTTAGTAAGTTTAAAATGAGTCCTTAGGTTCTTTGGTTCATAGTTGGGAGCGAAAATGTCATTTTAGCCTAAATATGTCCTATAACGACCAAACAAGCCTTAAATGTGTATAAGTAGTTAGAATAAGTCTTAGAAACTTAAAAATAAGCATATTAAACATGTAATAAGTTTAAAATAAGTCCTTAGGTTCTTTATTTTAAAGTTGGGAGCGAAAATGCCTTATTTTATCCTAAATATGACCTATAACGATAAAACAAGCATTAAATGTGCATAAATAGATTAGAATAAGTCTTAGAAACTTAAAACTAAGCATATTTATCATATAATAAGTTTAAAATGAGTCATTAGGTTCTTAAGTTCAAAGTTGGGAGCGAAAATGTCATTTTAGCCTAAATATGACCTACAACGACCTAATGAGCCTTAAAGGTGCATAAATAGATTGGAACGAATCTTATAAAGTTTAACTTATGCATATTAAACATGTATTAAGTTTAAAATGAGTGCTTAGGTTCTTTATTTTAAAGTTAGGAGCGAAAATGCCTCATTTTAGCCTAAATATGACCTATAACTATCAAACAAGCATTAAATGTGCATAAATAGATTAGAATAAGTCTTAGAAACTTAAAACTAAGCATATTTATCATATAATAAGTTTAAAATGAGTCATTAGGTTCTTAAGTTCAAAGTTGGGAGCGAAAATGTCATTTTAGCCTAAATATGACCTACAACGACCTAATGAGCCTTAAAGGTGCATAAATAGATTGGAACGAATCTTATAAAGTTTAACTTATGCATATTAAACATGTATTAAGTTTAAAATGAGTGCTTAGGTTCTTTATTTTAAAGTTAGGAGCGAAAATGCCTCATTTTAGCCTAAATATGACCTATAACTATCAAACAAGCATTAAATGTGCATAAATAGATTAGAATAAGTCTTAGAAACTTAAAACTAAGCATATTAATCATATAATAAGTTTAAAATGAGTCATTAGGTTCTTAAGTTCAAAGTTGGGAGCGAAAATGGCACTTTAGCCTAAATATGACCTATAACGACACAATGAGCCTTAAATATGCATAAATGGATTGGAATGAGTTCTAGAAAGTCAAAACTAAGCATATAAAACATTTAGTAAGTTTAAAATGAGTCCTTAGGTTCTTTAGTTCATAGTTTGGAGCGAAAATGTCATTTTAGCCTAAATATGTCCTATAACGACCAAACAAGCCTTAAATGTGTATAAGTAGTTAGAATAAGTCTTAGAAACTTAAAACTAAGCATATTAATCATGTAATAAGTTTAAAATGAGTCCTTAGGTTCTTTAGTTCAAAGTTAGGAGCGCAAATGCCTCATTTTAGCCTAAATATGACCTATAACGATAAAACAAACATTAAATGTGCATAAATAGATTAGAATAAGTCTTAGAAACTTAAAACTAAGCATATTTATCATATAATAAGTTTAAAATGAGTCATTAGGTTCTTAAGTTCAAAGTTGGGAGCGAAAATGTCATTTTAGCCTAAATATGACCTATAACGACACAATGAGCCTTAAATGTGCATAAATGGATTGGAATGAGTCCTAGAAAGTTAAAAATAAGCATATAAAACATTTAGTAAGTTTAAAATGAGTCCTTAGGTTCTTTGGTTCATAGTTGGGAGCGAAAATGTCATTTTAGCCTAAATATGTCCTATAACGACCAAACAAGCCTTAAATGTGTATAAGTAGTTAGAATAAGTCTTAGAAACTTAAAAATAAGCATATTAAACATGTAATAAGTTTAAAATAAGTCCTTAGGTTCTTTATTTTAAAGTTGGGAGCGAAAATGCCTTATTTTATCCTAAATATGACCTATAACGATAAAACAAGCATTAAATGTGCATAAATAGATTAGAATAAGTCTTAGAAACTTGAAACTAAGCATATTTATCATATAATAAGTTTAAAATGAGTCATTAGGTTCTTAAGTTCAAAGTTGGGAGCGAAAATGTCATTTTAGCCTAAATATGACCTATAACGACACAATGTGCCTTAAATGTGCATAAATGGATTGGAATGAGTCCTAGAAAGTTAAAAATAAGTATATAAAACATTTAGTAAGTTTAAAATGAGTCCTTAGGTTCTTTGGTTCTTAGTTGGGAGCGAAAATGTCATTTTAGCCTAAATATGTCCTATAACGACCAAACAAGCCTTAAATGTGTATAAGTAGTTAGAATAAGTCTTAGAAACTTAAAACTAAGCATATTAAACATGTAATAAGTTTAAAATTAAGCATTTTAGCATATTAACTAAGCATATCCTGTTAGGTGAATACCAGGCATTAGTTATTAATGAATATCAGCAGTCGAGTTATAGGATTTGTTATGCCTAATCCAAGAAAAAAAAACCAGAATTTTATTTAGAAAAACATCTAAAAGTTGAATAAGATTGGCAGAAAATTAAGAAGTTGAGAAATTTAGAGGAAAACCTTACATCAGATAGGCTGAAACGAGATGAAGTAGTAACCAATTACAAGCACAACCCAAGATCCAAATACAAACTTAAAGCACTCAAAATTGTATTAAAAAGCCCCATTATTAATCTTAGTCTTTTTTTTAATCAAATCAAGCAAAATCGGATGTAAAAAGGTGAAAATTCTAAAAAATGAAGCAAAACTCTTAATAAAGTACGAACTACGAAGTGACTTTAACTCAGCCCCACTAATGAGTTTATTTTTCAAATCAACTAAATGTCTAGAAACACATAAAACTAAAAAGATGCAAAGTATAGCCGGCTAGCTCCTTGGAGTTCCTTAAAGCACTAGATAGAACGAGGATTCAAAAGATGAAACTCTCCTATAGCTCTTTAAATATTTATTGAATAAAACCATTTCAACACACTTTTTTGCTCTTTCTCAACATGGATCAAAATGAACTCTTCAGTGAATCACAATCATGTAAAAGAAGATACTAATTACTACTATAAACAAGAGATACTAATTGTGCTTAAAATCCCAAGAAATTCCTCAAGGCCAACTTGTTACCTGAATTAACGTTAGGATAGCAGCAACATCATATATGGGACTCCATTGGTTTTATAGAATGTCAAGACAGATCTTCCATCTGCATAAACTAATAAATTCCCACCCAAAAAAAACACACATATAGATAAGGTTAGAACAGGAAATTGGCAGGTTGATTCACTTATATAAACCACAGGTAAAGACAACCAAGTACATGCAGAACAAAGTCAAAAGCAGCTAAAGAACCAAGTTACAGATGGATTTACTCCTTTCGGATCAAGAAATCAGCTTCTGTATCATGGTGATTTTTTAAGACACGTGAGCATCAGCAAGTTGTTTATTTGGATAAGAAGAATGGGAAAATTGCAGCAAAAACCTTAAAATACATAAATTTTAGTAAGCTGAAGCCAACAAACTAAAATAAGAAATAAGTATGAAGTTCTCAATCATCACATACTCCATGCAAGATCATCTTGAAACAATCATCATAAAACAAGCTAGTCGAAGTACAATGAAGCAACACAATGCAGGTATTTTTATAGGTATTAGGTTACTTCCATGAATTATGATATAATCACATAAGGGGGTCAATTGCTAGCTAATACACAACGGGAATGCACCAATATCTCACAGATCCACTAGTAGAAAAAACTATTGATTTGCACTTACTGTACTATTGATTTCAACTTTCAAAAGAGGAAAAGAGAAATTTTATGAAGATAATTAGATATATCAATACCTTATGCAATTGTTGAAATTCGAACAAGCACGATGATAGATTATGCTGGCAGTACGATCATCGCCCCTCTCTTCAACCATATGCGTATATACCCATCTTCACAATTAACTGCAAATTAAAGAAATAATTGAAAAACAGCCAAAAAAATCAAAATAAAAACGAAAATCAAAACGAAAATCAAAAACGAAAACCAAAACGAAAATCAAAACGAAAATCAAAAACGAAAATCAAAAACAATAATCAAAACGAAAATCAAAAACTAAAATTGAACCCTAATCTGAAAACGAAAATAAAAAACGAAAATAAAAATTGAACACACCATACCGAAACCACCGGAACCACGACGCCGAGCAACCACCGGAACCACGACGCGACGGGGAGATGCTGAACCCCCGGCCGACCAAGAATATATCTTTCAGTGACAGGCCGCGCGAGAATTGAACGGGATAGGGGAGATGAGGCGAGAACACCACACACCGGCGAAGACAGCGACGCAGGGCTGAGCAACGCTTGGGTTCGACGGCGACACAGGGCTGAGTTCGACGGCGACGCAGGGCTGAGTTCGACGGCTGAGTTCGACGGCTTGCTTGGATATTTGTTTAAGGGAAAAAGCTTGGAGCTAGCAGAGAAGGAACAACGTACGTTTGAGCCCGCTCGTTTGAGCGCGGTTTGTTGCAACCTAGGAAAGTAAAAGTTTTTGAAACGCGGACTTGTTGCAGCGGGCAATAACATGTACGCTGCAATAAAGTCGGGTTGTTGCTGCGGGCTTTTATTTTGTACGCTGCAACAAACACATTTGCTGCAAACAACTAAAATGTACGTTGCGATAACCCTTTAAAGGGTTTGACCCGCGTTGACCGACTGGTTGTTGAAGCGTATTTATACATGTACGCTGCAACAAGGGGGCTGCAACAGGGGTTTTTTCTACTATACGTTATATTCTATTGAAATCTACGACATTTTTTCATTTTTTTTGTTAAGGACGGAAGGAATATTACGGAGCATATGTTAATCGGGAAATTTCGTAGTTTTAGCTTCCTCTTTGGGTTTATTCTGTTCACCTTAAAAAAATAAGTTTCAGTTCCAATAAGTTCTGATAAGTATCAATAATTTTCAGTAAGTTCAGATAAGTTCCAATGAGTTTTAATAATAATAATAATAATAATAATTAATAGGTTTACTTCGTATTATTCTTATTATTATTTGTTATTATTAATTTATTATTATTATTATTATTATTTATTTGTTTTTATTATTTTTTACTACTCCATTATTATATTATTTATTTTTATTATATTACTCCATATATTTTTATTTTTATATTATTTTATTTATTTATTAATTAATAATAATAATAATAATTATTATTTATTTATTATTATTATTTTTATTAATTATTAATATTAATATCAATACGGAGTAATAAGTTCAAATAAGTTTAAATAAATCCCAATAAGTTCATATAAGTTTCAATAAATTCCAATAAGAGTAACTCTAATGGTTAAAAAATAGACATGCTCACCAAAATAATGAACATGTGAGCATGTAGCCCACCATTGGTGCAACAATGACATATGCAGCTGTTAAAACCTTGTAGCTGTATTGGGCATGTAGCTCAAATAAATAAATTAAATATTATAGGGAGCTACAAGTTATTGTAGCCCACCAATGTAAAATTATGTAGCTTAAATTAGCTAAAAATCTAATGTGGCAAAATTAACCACAACACCTTGTAACTTACCAATGGAGTTGCTCTAAGTTCAGGTTAAATAAGTCGAATAGAACGCACCCCTTGTTAGAATAATCAACAACCGTCTCCTTTTACCAATCAACCACCAAAATGTATAGCCATATCCGTTCATTCCACCACCGTTGTGACCGGAAAAGATTCCTCAAACCATCCCAAAGTGTGGGAGATTCATTGCCCTGAACCTTATACGAAGTGTATATTTTTATTTTATTTTGGAAAATTTGTCAAATACAACCTAATAAAGTTCTCTATTTGTCAATTACACCCTCAAATTTTTATTTTTGCCAATTACAACCCGAAATTATTTACCGGAAAAAGTCACCGGAAGATGATGTCATAATGTTATTAAAAAAAATAGTTACATATTTTCTATAAAAAAATTAAATCGATAAATAAGAATTAAAACAAAAAATAAAATAAAATAATCGATTTTTTTATACATATATTATGTGCTTCATGATTTTCTTTAATAACGTTATGACATCATTTTCCGGTGATTCTTGCCAGAAAATGGTTTCGGGTTGTATAGATGTACAAGTTTAAGGTTGTAATTGACAAAATTAGAAATTTGAGTTTGTAATTGGCAAATAGAGAACTTTATTAGGTTGTATTTGGCAAATTTGCTTTTATTTTATTAGTTGTGATTTGATCTTCTGGCATATTATCTCTCCTCTATTTTTCAGCCACCTAGTGGTGTCATCAGAAGAAGGCAAATCGATGGGAGTTTCCCGGCATTGAGGTGGCCGGTGATGGAGGGTAGGACTTAGGAGAAAGTGACTAGGTACAACTCTTTTCTTTTAGGTAGGATAGAGAGTCTTTTATAATTATATCAGGGATATTTTTGTCCATATAAAGTTTCATTTAACCACCCCAAACGAAGAGGTTGTCTAAACCACAAGTGGCTTGTGTCCATATGGTCACAAGCGGGGGTAAAATAGTAATTTCGTATGCATTTTCTAACTGTCCTCATGTTGCTGACTTGGACTCCGTTAACGGGATTTCAAGATGTAAAAAAAAGCTTTTGAAAATCAAAAGGCAATTGATTCTTCTTTTTTGTGAAACATCCAACTTCAGGGATTTCTCTCTCCACCCCAAGTCCTCACCATTGTTGACTCCTCTACTGAGCTCTCATCTCCCACAACACTTCTCCTCTCAACCGTCCAAAATTATGTGCACAAGAACTCATCTTTATTAACAATTGTAAGTTTATCTCTATTTTGTAAACAATTTCATGATTTTACTCTAATTCCACTTTTTTATGAAAATAGTTAAATTTTTTGTTTATAGGTATTTTTCTTTACAACTCATCTACATTAACCATTGTTGATAGCTCGAAAATTCTAGGTATGGATCTTTTCAAGGTTAGGTTTAGGTTTAGGGTTTTCAATTTGTGAATTTAGGGCTAAAAGAACTATGATTGTTTTGAATTTATGGGTAATTTTGAATTTTGGTTGTGTGATTAAGATCTCCCTCATTGTTGATTATGAATTGTAGTTCATTTAGGGATAAATTCACCAGTCAGAATTTAAGAATTTAGGGCTAAAAGAACCACAATTATTGTGAATTTAGGGGTATTTATTTTGTTGTGTGATTAAGAATAAGAATGTTGCAAGTACAACAGGAAGAGGAGAGATAAATTTGTGTAGTAATTTGGGGGAATTTTTATTATTATTTTACACTCAATTTTCTACATGTTTAACTCTGCTCTGCTCTGCTCTGCTCCACTTTGATTTGCTTATGTATTGGTACTGAAACGTTATGTATTAGTTCTATATAATGTTGTATTGGTATTCAAATTATGTGAAAAAACATGGATTTGATTTTGTAAAATATTGCTAATGGTTGCTTTGCTTATGTATTGGTATTGAAATGTTACTATATAATGTTGTATTGGTATTGAATATGTGCGGAAAAGATGGACTTGATTTTGTAAAATATTGGTAATGGTTGCTTCGCTTATGTATTGGTATTGAAATGTTATATATCAGTACTATATAATGTTGTATTGGTATTGAATATGAGCGAAAAACATGGACTTGATTTTGTAAAATATTGCTAATGATTGTTTTTACAGCATTATGCAATAATGAGTAATTATCTTCTAAGGATGAGAGTGACGGTTCCTTCTACTCCCCGGATGCCCTTGATGACACTTCTTGTGGTGGTGATTTATTATTTCGTCCTAAGCTACATCGGATTTGGACATTTTGGTGTTTATGCCATTTTATATTATTATCATGGTGTATGGTTGAATTCTCCTTTTTGGGCACTTAAGTTGTATTCTCACTTTTGGATTCTCCCTTTTTAGGCACTTTTATATTGTATTCTTATTAATTATTATGACGTTTTAAAAAAAAAAATTAGGGAATATGACGTTTAATATAGTTAGTCTTGAATTTAACGGTAATCAATGTCGTATTCTTGCTTTTAAATTCTCCCTTTTATGGACTAATGAGGTCAGATAACTATAGGAGTAATGATATAATGTTGTATTCTTGCTTTTAGATTCTCCCTTTTATATCGTTTGTCGCTTCCTTGCCAATAGTGCTTTTCCTAAATTGAATTACACTTAATTAGCTACATTGAATCACTAATTAGAAAAATTTGAAAGAACGTCAAAATATAGGGATGGGTTATTACCTTGTAGAATTTGTTCTGCAGAAACTTGGTAAGGAGTGTTCATGACGATTCTTGCGATGTGTTGAGTTAGGGATTTGTTGATTCTCTCTCTTCATTTGCTGATGGGACTAGGTTTTTTGATTAAGTTCCCTCTTTGATTTTCCCACCAAAACCCCCTTCACGTTTTCCCTCTTTTTCACCTTTTTCCCTCTTTTTCACCTTTTCCCTCTTTTTTACAATATAAATATTTAGTTTCTTTTACCCTCTATTTTATAAATGTAGTACATATGTTTTGTTTAATGAAATAATAAGTTGTAAAAGTCAAAAAATTATACAAATATTAATGTAATACGGATGTGTAAACTTCTTATCCAAGATAAATATATTTTCATGTTAATTATATTTAAGGGAGTTCGAACTCGAGAACGAGACTTACCTAAAACGGAGGTTGTGTAACTACAAACAACACTAAACGGAATGGGGTTATAACTTTTTATTATTACATTCTTCTACAATATTAGCCTTTTCAAATGCAAGATTAATTTCGGCTAAGTCTTTGAACTATAAACTAAGTTCTAATACATTAACGATTGATACCTTTATAATAGTAAAGGGTACCAACCTAGAGTGCAAGGGTAGCTTTTTGAAATGTAAATGTATTATATTCTGTAAACCTTGTACTAATACAAAAAGCGTGTTCCAACTTCAATGACCAATGGGTCAAATCACATGATTAAAGGACAAATGATTGCGATTAATCGTAATACTTATCTAATACGAAATATGTGAAGTAAATCGTTTCATAAAATTCATACGAGGATTGAACAAAGAAATTCAAATAATTATACATAACATATTGCTATCAACATAACGAGGATTGGAAAAGGAAATTCAAATGAATAATTACGAGAATCAACTATCAAGTTAATTAACAACATCACAATGTTCATACTCAATTCCTTATCTATTTTAAGCATCAAGAACACAGTCAATTCTTAAAATACACATGAGACTTAAGGAATATACTATTGACAACACAAATAAAAATAAATTTATTATAGTATGTTCCATATATATATGTACTGGGCTAATGCGAGATTCAAAAGTATAGATATTTCGTTTTATTTAAGACGAAAGTTGTGTAACTACAAACAAAACTAAACGGAATGGGGTTATAACTTTTTATTATTATTATTATTATATTCTTATCTAATATTAGCCTTTTTCTAATGCGGGATTTAACTTTATTAGAGTTTCAAAAAAAAAAAGACATTCAACCTTATCAGTATTTATTTTAAGCTCGGCTAAGCCTTAAATGGTACCAACACTAAGTGCAAGGGTACCAACGCTAAGTCCAAGTGTCCCAATACAAAAAGGGTATTCAAACTTCAATGGCCAATGGGTCAAATCACATAATTAAAGGGCATACGATTGCGATTAATAAGAAATTATATGAAGTGAATCATTTTATAAAATTCATATGAAGACTAAAGAAGAAAATTCAAATAAATTATACATAACCTATTGCTACATAACAATGTTATTATACTATTTATTAAACCAAAATTCACAAACATCAATACTTTATCTATTTCAAGAATCTAAGAATCAAACACATTATTATTCATAAAATACAAATGAAAATTAAGGAATGTATTATGTGACAAACCAACCATTAACTAATTTGTGAGATTCAAAAGTTTCAATAGTCCGTCTTATTGATTTGAGTAACTAGTTAACTACAACCATGCCTAAATGGAACAATTATGAGTTACGAATATTGAGTATTAACGTTCTTCCTTTTCTAATGCGATATTCAATGTTATCAATATTTATTTGATTGTTACTAAGATAAGCCTTTGAATAAAAAAATTAAATGCAAATAAGACAAGCCTTTATAAAAAAAAAATTGCAAATACAACAAAAGAGGGTACATTTCCCGTCCCAAAGGGTTCCAACTCAGTTTTCAAGGGTTCATTTTCCTATGTAAATGTATCACTTGCTACAAAAACAAGTACCAACACAATAGGTGTTCAATGGCCAATGGGTCTAGAGGTAAAGTTGTTCGGTTCAATTGCCAATGGGTCAAATTCACATAGAAACATATGACTATATGAGTGTGAATAATAGTAATAATTATCTAAAAATAAATTATAATAAGTGAATCATTTTATAAAACACATATATGATTTTATAAAATTCATATGAGATTGAACCATGTGTGCCAAATAAATTAAATGTAACATATGGTTATCAAATAAATTACACATGAGATACAATTAAGATATTGAATGTCAAACCAAATTGAACATAAGCTAATAAATTAATGTAACCTATGATCATACAAGAATATAAAATGTTAGTAGTTCAATACGGGATTATCTTATTGAAGGAGGAGGATGTTATGACTTTTAATTATTATCGTGTTTTATTGTTATATTCTTATATCAATATTAACCTTTTCTAATGTCACACATTTAATATTACCAATATTTATTTCCAAATGTGTGATAAGCCCTTAACAATACGTACCAATACAACAAAATTTGGTACTATTATGATTCTCAAATGTACTGATTGATCTCCTTTTATTCATGTAAATGTATTATTTCCTTTATAATAATTATCAACACAATATAGTATACCAACTTGAATGAGTTAAAGAGTCACGTTCAGATGTTTTGACAACATCGTGAGGGAGAATTGACAACATTATGTGATTACTCCTATTGTTATTTGAATAATTCGTCCATAATAGGGAGAATCCGAAACCAATAATTTAGAGAATACAATATTGATTACTGTTAAATTCAAGGCTTATTATATCAAACGTCATAACACTTAATAAAAATACAATAATATCAAACGTCATAACACTTAATAAAAATACAATATAAAGTTCCCAAAAATGGAGAATCCAAAAGCGAGAATAACATAAGGGTACCAAAAAGGAGAATCCAACCATACAACATGGTAATAAACGTCACAAACACCACAATGTCCACTCCGATGGAGGACGAGATAATAAACCATGAACAAGAAATGTCACCATGTCAATTCGGGGAGTATAAGAAACCGTCTCTCTTTTCCTGGTTCCAAAAAAATGACAAGTTAAAGAAGAAACATATTCAAACAAACAATATGTATAAACATAATCACATGTATAAACTCAAGGTAAACAATCATTAGCAATATTTTACAAAATCAAGTCCATGTTTTTTCGCATATATTGAATGCCAATCCACCATTATATAGTACTAATGCATAACGTTTCAGTACCAATACAAAAGCAAAGCAGAACAAAGCCGAGTTGCAATAATTTACCAAATCAAATCCATGTTTTTTCGCATATATATAATACCAATACACCATTTGCTAGTACTAATGCACAACGTTTCAGTACAACACAAAAGCAAAGCAGAACAGAGCCGAGTTGCAATAATTTACCAAATCAAATCCATGTTTTTTCGCATATACTAATATACCATTTGCTAGTACTAATGCATAACGTTTCAGTACCAAACATTAACAGAGCAGAGCCTAGATAATAACAATTATCTATGATATGGTGGATTATCTTTCTGAATTCTTATTTAAAACAAATTAAAAGTAACATATCCAATCTACAAAAATCTAAGCCAAAATTTCAATAAAAAGCCCCCATTTGCCACCATTTTCAACACCAAATAAGCTTAAACGTGCAAATGGTCATACTTAAGCATAAATTATGATTCTAATTTCAATAATCAATAACAATAAATTACGAATGTTCACAATTCTCATCCCAATTTCAACAATTATGATTCCAATTTTTGTTTGCCCTAAATGTTAACACCTAACTAAATTTGTAAAAACAACAAAAATTAATAGGGATGAGACCTTACCTTGAAGAATTGATTTTCTGCAGAAATGGTGAGGAGATAAGAAATTCGGAACTGTTGAGATGATGAGGCATTTTTCTATCTTGTTCTTCAGAAATATTGAGGAAGGAGGTGTTTCTCTCTCTTCAATTTGTTATGCCCCCTTTTCTTTCCCTCCTTTTCCCTAACGGACTCCGTTACTAGTTATTTACTTTTCCTTTTTTTATTTTTCATTTTAAATTATTTTAATCCCACAAGTCACTTGTGACTTATACTTCCTCCAAACGAAATTGAGGAAAGCAAAAACCCAAACCCTCTGCGAACGTGATTTCATCAGCAGCCAAACGGAAACAATGGAGACGACGGCGGCGGCGGAAGAGTTAGCGACCACCTCAAATCAAAACAATGCCCTAACCATTACCTCATTCTCCGACCTGAAACCGGCGCTCTCAGAACCGGTTATCGAAGCCTTACATCGAGGCGGTTTCCACTATTGTACGCCGGTTCAAGCCGCCACTATCCCCTTACTTTGCAGCTATAAAGACGTCGCCGTTGACGCCGCCACCGGTTCAGGGAAAACCCTAGCTTTTGTGGTTCCACTTGTTGAAATTCTCCGCCGGTCCTCCCCTTCTCCTAAACCGCATCAGGTTTGCTCTCCTTTTGTAATTCATTTTATATTTGTTGCTGTAATTAATGTAGTATAATTGCGCATTTTGATTCAGTACAGTTAAATGTGAATGTTTTTTAGGATTAGTTGTAAATTCAAATTTGTTCAACCAAGGTTACTTTGTTGCTGTATTGTTTAAATAGTGAGTGATGAACTGATGATTGGTGCTGAATGATAAGAACAATTTACGGGTTTTGATAGATTTCCCATTACCATTACCACCTTTACTAGTTGTATTGTATTGAGAGGTATTGGAATATTATGAAGATAACATCTGTTTCGGGAATGAAGGTTTCATTACCATGGGCACTGGTTTTGGACTTCCTTACTGATTTATTAAACGGGGTGTTAATGCAATATGTGATTGAGGGCTCGATGCTTTTCATGATGGTTTTTAACAAGTAGGGTGGTTGGTGACTTGGTGTAAATACTTAGCTAGAGGCTTCTAGCATATGATTTTGTCAAATGAATCCATGTATTCGGTGTATTGTTGATTGTGGTGAATTGGATTTTGTTCGTGCCTTGGGGGAGAAAATGTACTGTTGTTGATAGGCTGATAGCTACTGCCTTACATGATTTAGGGAGAAGTTGCACTCTTGTTGAATCTGCTTGTTCATATTACCTCAGAAAAAAGAAAATAAATTATGTTTGTTGTTTAATCATAGAAGTAATTAAACAATGTCCTTGACCCTCACTATCATTTGTGGATGCTGAAGAAATTTTTGATGGGTGAAGATAACACTTGTGTTCCTTTTGGTACAAACTCATAAGTTTATCTGTAACTTTCTGTGTGCCATGTAAATGCCTATAATAATGCACCTGCAACCTGATGTATGTGTTCTTCTTCCTATTTTTGTTTTATAAAAAACTCTCATTAGTTACTACCTAGTACCTATTAGGCTACTTAGTGAGAAAGGGACATACTTCAGGATGTGATTGCCTTGCCGTGAAATTTTACACGGGACATTCTGCCTCATATATTTGAACAATCAGAACAATACTTGTTTTGACTTTTGAGCTTCCTCGCAATAATTTTTAGCTATTGGGACGCTTGGTGCAAAATTAGTTGAACTTTTAGAATATGGTGCATGCTAAATGACTCCATATGCCTGATGCCAACTCATGGGTTGAGGCCTGGTTACTGAATTTCTTCTAAGTCTTTGTTCTATCCACCTTATTCCCGCTTATTATGGAAAAATAAGTTCAGATAAGAGAATTTCAGGAAAAATACTGTGTTATCCAAACACAATTTATAACTAAAATAAGTTCTGATAAGTTTTAATAAATTCAGATAAGTTCAGATACGATAAGTTCAGGAAAAATAGTGAAAATTAGGTGAATAGAACGCACCCTAAGTTATGAGCATATGCCTTTGTTCTGTTGTAATTATGTGGAATAAGCTATTGTTGCCAAGGTTTTACTGAACACTTGCTAAATTATCTGTTATCGTTAGTTCGTTACTATACATTATCACAAAGGTTTCTGTATTTGTCTTTTTGTTGATATATTTTTCTCATGCTGCTTATATCAGATATTTGTCTCAATTTGAAACAGAAGGTAATGGGGAAATTTGATCTCTATTAAAAATGGGCAGCTGAAACTTGAAAATTTAGGCTTGCTAATAGGCCTGTGAACAAGTTGTAATTTCGTATTGGTGATAACAACACCAAAATCTTCTGGTAATGAAGTGTTGACCTTTTAATCTACTAGTTGTTAGCTCAAAGAAATGATGTATTTTAGGCTCTCTCTTCCTGCATTAGTGTGATAATTCTTAATTTCTTATCAATGAACAAAATATGCTTGTTCTTGCGCTTAGCATTTACTGTCCTGCAGGTGCTTGGGATAATTATTTCACCAACAAGGGAGTTGTCATCACAAATATATAATGTTGCACTGCCTTTTATATCGACACTTTCAAATGTCAAGCCAATGCTTCTTGTTGGAGGAGGGGAAGTTAAAGCAGATTTGAAGAAGATAGAGGAGGATGGGGCAAATGTTTTGATTGGGACACCAGGAAGGTTATTTGACATCATGGATCGGGTAGATGTGTTGGAATTTCGTGACCTTGAGGTATATTTAATATTATACACATATCAAATTTGAACTTCCTCGTATATCTCATGGTTCAAAGTCGATTTTCAATTGTCGTACATTTGTTTTGGTTTGGGGGGCTGCTGTGCAAATAGGGTTTCTGTTAATTTTGCTTAACTGATTTAATTCCATATTGTATTGGTTTCTTGTACAGGTTTTGATTTTGGATGAAGCTGACAGGCTTTTGGATATGGGGTTTCAGAAGCAGATTAATAACATCATATCACGCTTACCAAAGATCCGTAGAACTGGTCTGTTTTCTGCTACTCAGACTGAAGCAGTTGAGGAGCTTTCTAAAGCTGGGTTACGGAATCCTGTGAGGGTTGAAGTTCGCGCAGAAACGAAATCATCAGATGATAAATCTGCAATTACGAACACTTCCAAAACGCCTTCAGGACTCCATATTGAGGTACTTTGATTCATAGAGATCATCATACTTTTGTTAGATGTGTGAAGCCTTCCCGTGGATCTTGCTTCACGCAGAGAGCTAAACTTTTTCCTCTTTGGTCTATTGTTTTTGTTCTTGAGACCTCAGAATTCACGGAGAGCTAGTTTCTAATTGGAGTGGCTGTCTTTGCTTGATCATTGTTCTGATTGGTTAGCTATGTAATAAGGGTCCTTCTAACTTGCCTAAACGATTAAGCTTGAGTTTTCTTCTTTGTATTGTCTATCTGGTCTTGATGAGGGCCTGATGGGTCTACTCATTACAGTAACTTCTTCTCAGGTGAGAATTGGAACGCACTTGCAGCTAAAGTATTAGTTATTGAATGAGGAGCTTGTCCTTTTAGCAGTGTTGACGGTTAAAGACTTAGTTTTAAAAAGCGCGCCTTGGCCGCGCCTAGGCTCAAGGCGCAGTTCCTGACGCCTAGCCATGACAGGCTCAGGCACCCTCCAAGAGGCGCACCCCTTTGTGCCTTTTTTACAGGCTCAAGGCGCAGCGCCTTACGTGCCTTATAGTATACGGCTCCAGTTGTTAGCAAGTAATAATTTTTTTGAAAAAAAGGCCAAAACTAAAATTTTCCATTTTTTCCTTCGTCTCTTCCGTAACAGGTCATGTCAACTCCTTTTTCTATTTTAAATTAACTGTTTTATATAAGATGTGGCGCACTTCTTTTTAGAATCTAAATGAATAACCAGTGACCAAAAAGTTACTTGAACCTTCCTTAGTCCCCTTGTTTGTTTTTTCCCCTCAAAAATGCTTTTGATTTTACTGTAATTACTATTTTATCCCTTTGTGACAACAAGTAATACTATTTTGCTTATTTTTTTTATTTTTTCATAAAACAAGTACCACTAAAAATTAATTAAAATTGTGCGCCCCTTGCGTACGAAAGGCGCGCGGCTTCGCCTTGCGCCTAAGCATCAGGGACCTTTGCGCCTTGGTGCGCCTCACGCCTTTTAAAACTAAGGTTGGAGATCAGTGAGCTATCACTGAATTTGGCGACCCCGGAAACAATTTTCCAGTATATCATTTATGTGTGCATATTCACTATGCAAATGTTGTTCATTAGTTTCCTCGCTAAGCAGGAAATAGGCTTTTGCTGTTTCAAACATTATATTGAACATGTATAACTGAACTTGATCCTGTGACTCGAACTCATTAAATGTTAAGGTTAAATGTTGACCACCTATGATTGGTCATTAATGGCTCTTTCAAATGTGCGTACAGTTTGGCTACTACGTGAATCATGTTTAAATCTCATTCATATCACTGTGCATGTTTCCCGTTCTCAAATAGTTTGCCTATTATGCTATGTTTTTAATGGTTCCTTTCCCAACTTAAGGCTACTTTTGTTTATTTATTTTTGCTAATGCCGACCAGAATATACCCGCTAGCTAAGATAGATGCTATTTTTATTCCCCTTATATTCTTTTGACATTTTACTTATTACCTCGTAATCTATCTTTCTTAACATGTAGTATATGGAGTGTGAAGCAGACAAGAAATCTTCAGAGCTTGTTGACCTTTTAGTCAAATACAAATCCAAAAAGATTATCATGTAAGTTACAAAAAGTGTCTTTGTGTATTACTGTTTTTATGGACATCTTTAAAGATGATAAATGGTTTGATGTATTTACATTCTTACACTCTGTGCAGCTACTTTATGACTTGCGCTTGTGTTGATTACTGGGGAGTTGTTCTTCCACAGCTTGCTGTTCTGAAGGGTCATCCACTGATCCCTCTTCATGGGAAAATGAAACAAGTACGATTTCATGTCTTTTACTCTTGGGTTAATAAAGACATTCGGGGTTATATTTTTCAAGTTGAAATTTTATGCGTTTTTAGATTCTTACCAATTCATATGTCCTCAGAACGCTAGAGAGAAAGCTTTAGCTTCATTTACGAGTCTTTCAAATGGGGTTCTTCTATGTACTGATGTTGCTGCTCGTGGATTGGACATACCAGGCGTTGACTGCATTTTGCAGGTAACACTAATCATTGTGATATTAATATCATTTGAAAATTGATATCTTCCTTGATTTGATGTGGACATAAAAAGATTAGCTCCTGTTCTGAGGTTAAACACAGAATTTATTGTCAGGCAGGGTTTTATATTGGGTTCTATCTGACAGAATTTGGGTGGCAATAGTAGGTTCGTATGTTGTTGTAAGGCAAGTTATACTTCACTGAAGCATCTTGTATTCACTCTCTGATATTACTATTATGTGCTGGACGTTCTTTCACTGCGTTGAAATTCTGATATATCGATTTTGTGCTGAAATTTCTTTCTGTGTGTTAAAATTTGGTTATTACAATTTGTGCTGAATTTCCTATCACTGCAATGAAATAAAAGGTGGGCTTGGATAAAAATTTGATCTTGTAATGCCTGCTACAGTTCTACTGGAAGCAGTGAGGGGAAAGTAAGGCTAAATTAGTCTTAGGTGCTAATACTTTCTACTCCGTATCATTTAATTAGATCATGTAAAATGCCAATTATGTTGTTCTGTTATTGCAGTATGATCCCCCACAAGATCCAAATGTATTTATTCACAGAGTTGGACGAACTGCTCGCATGGGGAGTCAGGGAACTGCAGTTGTCTTTCTTTTACCCAAGGTAGTTTCTTGAATTTCCACATGATGGTTAAGACTTTGGAGTTGGAATTTCAATGTTCAAATGTTGCTGATTCTTGTGATGTACTGATTGTTATACCGTTGTAAAATGTACAGGAGGAAGCATATGTTGAATTTCTGCGGATTAGGAGGGTTCCTCTTCAGGAACGTGAGTGCTCAAATAATGCTCCTGATATTATTCCCCAGGTGGGTGATTTGGCAGTTTGGAGTACTGTCTGGATGACTTGATATTTTGATTTTATTTTTTGGGGGATGATTTTTTCAATATAAAATGCTCTGGAATTGTAGATATAGTTAGTTGCAAACTTGCATGTGTGATTGTGTGGTCTTGTTAAACAGGAAACTGTGGATACGAAACTAATTTCTCCTCCGTTGTCTTTTTTGAAATCTTATTTCAGATAAGATCTATCTCACAAAAGGACCGTGATGTTATGCAGAAAGGACAAAAAGCCTTTGTCTCTTTCGTCCGTGCATATAAGGAGCATCATTGTTCTTTCATTTTCAGGTCATATGGAGTACCAAAATTTGATGCTCTGTGATATGTATTTATACAATTACATTTATATTTACATATTGAGGTGCTGATAAATGGGAAATTGGCGTTGATTATATATAGGTGGAAAGAACTGGAGGTTGGAAAGTTGGGGATGGGATATGGTTTACTGCAGCTACCTTTAATGTCAGAAGTGAAGCTGAATGGACTGTCAACTGATGGTTTTATTCGAGTTGAGGGTGTGAAGTTGCAGGAGATCAAATTCAAGTAAGAAAACAATCCTAGAAAATATGTCGTCTTTCTGGTTAAAGTGTTGAATTAAAAGTAGTGATATTCTTCTTATTTCTGCAAATTATTATACAAACCCGTCTTTTATGTTTTGTTTTAGGGACAAATCTCGTGAGAAACAAAGGAAGAGGAATTTGGTGGAGAAACAATCGGAAGAAAAACAAAAGGGCAAATTACAGAAACGCAAACCTGTACCAAATAATAAGACTGCTGAAATGAAGAAGACAACAGCAAAGAAAAGACGTGCTGTTCAAACTAAGGAAGATGTAGATGACTTAACCCGGGAATACCGGCTTCTGAAGAAGTTGAAAAAAGGAGTTATTGGTGAAGACGAATATGCAAGGTTAATGGGAGCCGATGATTTGCTTTAACGAATCAGGACACTCTGCAGAAGGTATCCCGTACCCCTAGGGCCCACGACCGTTGATGTTGAGAAGGATTCATTCCTCAAATGTTCCATGTTCGTAATCTGACAAATGTTATAGGCAAGTAAAACAAACACAGAGTATGTTTTTTTGAGTGACATAAGAAACACGGTGACTGACTGACTATATGAGTTGAGCTGCCAAATGCCAATGCGATTGAGGATTTCAACATCATGGAGCTTCAGAAAAAAAACAGAAACAACGGAAATCTGAGTCACAAAATTTTGATCCCTTTTGATTTTGTAATTTGATGATCTGGTACTGATTCTGTAGTCAGAGGTGTATTAAGCTTTAGAAAGTACCAACTCTATTGTTACTAAATTGTTATAGAAATGGGGGGAATGAATATATATAAAGGGAATTTTCAAGGATTTTAATCAATAGTAATATAGAGAGTATTTTAAGAAAGAGAAGGAAATGAGAAGGGAAGATTTTTATTAATTCAGCATAACTGCTTCATACATTTTCAGTGGCTATATATAGAGCTGGCAAAAATTGACCCAACCCACCAACCCAACCCGAACCCAACCCAATAATAAAAGGTTGGGTCAAGATTTTCAACCCGTTTAATTAAATGGGTCAACCCAACCCAACCCGTTTAATTAAATGGGTTGGGTCAGGTTGAAATTTTCAACCCGAAAACAACCCGCCTAACCCGTTTAAGTTCAAGCAAGTATGTAATATAGATCTGTAGAATGTGATTTGAAAGATTTTATTTCTCATTTTCTCTTCAACATTGAATAATTATTTGACGTTTTGATTCATGTCAAATACATATTGGAGTATTACTTTTTGCTATGAGATATGCCATAACAAAATCACCTCGCAATTCTATAGTCAAATCAATTTACACTTAAAAGTGGGGAAAAAATTAAGCGGGTCAACTTCAGGTCAACCCGTTTATAGTTGGGTTGGGTTGGGTTGAAAATCTCAACCCGTTTAATTAAACAGGTCGGGTTGGGTTGGGAAAATCTCAACCCGTTTATAAATGGGTCGACCTGATTTCGACCCAACCCAACCCATTGCCAGCTCTAGCTATATATATATATATATATAGCCTTTCATGCATAACAGAATCTGAATAACAAAATGACTAAAAACATAGAATAAGAAATGAGAATTGATCAGATACATCTCACATTCTCACCCCTTGCTTTGTTTGGATTCATCCTCCCTGTAATATTCTCTTACAATGGATTTGCACAAAATGAGGAAATCAGTTGTTGCTCTGCTAGCTCTGTCAATTTAGCTTCTTTTGTCATTTTCTTGTCCATTTCTTCTGACATCAACACACCAGTTTCTAGAAGGTTGGTGCTTGCATCAATGCCTTCCCCTTGAGATGATCCTTGACCCCAAGGATCAAAAGTAGGATATAGACTCTCAATATCAATTGCATCTTCCGGGGTAGAATTTGACCATTGTACAAGCCACTGTACTACAACATGGTTATACTTCTTTTGTCAATCACCGATATGGGATATTTTGAGACATTAGGGTCAGGAATAAGAAGGGAGGAAGGGTCAATTGTTGGAGGTACAAAACCATGGTGCCTCTTAAGTTGGGAGACATGAAAGGTGGGATGGACTTTTGATGAGCTAGGAAGTTGCAGAGTGTATGCCACCTTCCCTAGCTTCTTAATTATCAAATACGCCCCAAAATACTTAGCTGCAAGTTTCGGGTTTGGTCTGTGTTCTACTGACTGTTGTCTGTAAGGTTGACCCAATCTCCCACTTCAAACTCCCTTTCACTCCTTTGTCTATCTGCTTGCTGCTTCATTCTATTTTGTGCCTTAGCTAAGTGCTATTTCAACATAGCTATAGTGACTTCCCTTTGCTGTAAGCTTCTGTCCACACTCTCTACTGCACTAGATCCAGCTAAGTAAGGAATATGATAAGGAGGTGGTTGTCCATATAACACTTCATAAGGGGTCATTCTGATTGCTGAATGAAAATTAGCGTTGTACCAAAACTCGGCCAAGGATATCCATCTTGCCCATTCCTGTGGTGTGTCACTGCACATACACCTGAGATATGATTCCAAGCACCTATTCAACACCTGCGATTGCCCATCAGTTTGAGCACTTCTTGAGGTTGGCATGCAAGGAATGAGATCTCATGATCTCCAAAACCACTTGTAAATGGTTAAAGTGTTCTTCCCAAGTGGGACTGTACACTAGAATATCATCAAAAGAAAATTGTACCTTGTAGTTCATCGAGCAGTTCCTCTATTACAGGTATAGGGAATTTATCTTTGACAGTAGCTTTATTGAGTGCTCTGTAATCTACACACATCCTCCACCCCCATCTTTTATCTTCACCAACACCACAGGTGCTGCAAATGAACTATTACTATCTATGATAAAGCCTTGATCAGTCAGTTCTTGTACTAACTCAATCAGTCTTTTGTGTAGATGGGTACCTGTATGGTCTAATATTGATTGCCTTCTTTCAGTGGAATTTGGTGATCAAACTTTTCTCTTGCAGGCGGTAACCCTTCTATTATCGTCAATACATTAGAGAAGCTTTCAAGAAATGTCTTGATATCAGGATGTACCCCTTCATCATCATGTGCTTGTGCTGACCTCAACTGAGGATACCAATCTGTGGTGGGTTGTACTAGCTGCAACCTGGACAATTCACCTTCTTTTTGTATTAATTTTGTGAGTTGATTGGACTGGATACCTTTCAATGTCTTGTTGAACTTCACCTTCTTCCCACCTTGCTTGAATTCCATGGTCAGGTTCTTAAAATCCCATAAAATAGGCCCCAAGGTGGAAAACCACTGAATTCCCATCACCACATCACTCCCACTCAAGGGTAGAAGCAACAGGTCAACCACAAAAGTATACCCCTGCATTCTCCATTCGAAGTTCTTAATCATAGCATCACATCCGAGATGTCCTCCATTAACAACCTTCACCCACATAGGTGGTACACTCTCTACTTTACAATTCATTTTCAATGGCGTGGGAGTGTCGATAAAATTATGGGTGCTTCCACTGTCAAGAAGCATGTGCAGTGGCTTCTTCCCATGTTGTCCCATCATTCTCATGGTATGAAAGGTACAATTCCCATTCAATGCATGTAATGAGATTTGTGCACATAGAACCTCGGCTTGATCCCCTACCTCTCCTTTTGTTTCTACCTCTTCATCATCTTCTACTTCAATGTGATACAGTTGAGGTCTCTTTCCTTTACACATGTGTCCCAACTCAAACTTCTCATCACACCAAAAACATAGGCCCTTAGCTCTCTTATCACTCATTTCTGCAGCTGTTAGTGTTTTTTCTGTTGGTGTTTGGTACGGTTGTTCCCCTCCAATTTGAAGTAGAACTAATATTGGTGAAAAATGGTTTTGGTATAGGTAAAAGAGGTGGTAAGGGTTTAGATTGTGTTTTGGGTTTTCTGGCTTTGTGTGTTGCATCCTGTAGCTTAGCTAGGCAGTGTGTCTGCTGTAAAGTGGTGGGTGTAAACATTCTAACAGATAGTTGTATTTCATACTCCAAGCCGCCCAGATAACAACTTAATAAGTGTTCCTGAGACAGATTCAACCTACTTGCAAGAGCATCGAATGCATCATGACATTCAAGTACGGACTCCGAATGCACAAGGCAGGGGACACATGTCCTCTCCTCCAAGCTCAACCAAACATATTGTAGGGATTTTAGGTCATTCCTTGGATAACCTAGAACTATATATATAACTCCAGCTCCCAAGGGACAGGGACATTCAATTACACAACAATCACCAAATATTTTATTGTCTACCTTCTCTCTACTTTCTCTTTCTAAAAACCCTTACTTACTTAAGCATCGAAGGGAAGGAATATTCTTGTTTTGCAGGTCGGACCAGAGATCGTGCCGTGACAGACCGGATACCTCCTTGTCATCAGCTCATTGGAAAAACCTCACAATATCTATATGTACCATAAACAACACAAACAAACATATAGTAAGTTTAATAGCATTCTGATACTAGATTGGGGTAATTGTCATCATAGCAGCACAAAGACAAACCCAATTTATAAATATGGGAGAGTGAGGGTATGTCTTCAACTATACGCAAACATACATATATTCATACATATATACATACATACATACATACTGCATACACATATACAATACACACAGGGGCTGACCTACATGGTCCTTGAGGGGACTAAAGGGACCCCCATTTTCTAGAAAAAAAAAAAAAAAAAAACTCCACATTTATATATTAATAATTAATGTCTGTTTAAAGAAACAACAAACCTCTGTAGCTCAACGATTAGCACATAACCCTTGCAGCGCAAGACTCTTCAATGCTGGATTATTTCATTTTTTTTTCTCTTTACCACTGACCATTCAGTCTTCATGGTTCATGTACTCTAAAATGTTTTTATCTTTATATTTTGATATCTTCATGATTTCTTCCTTGTACTTTTTCGTTTTTGTGTGTGCAAAGATGTTAGTACTGTGCTTTATATTTTATTGAATTTTTTAGGGGTTTAATTATATAATAACACAATGCCCATAAACATTAAAAAATATGCAACTTTTTTTAAAAACAATATTCATAGTGTAGTTTTGTCATTGTTTTTGGTAAGTATGGCTACTTATCAAGTGTAATTGTAATGAATCAAATTTCTTTTACCGTATGAAAACTCGTTGTGTATGTACACTCGTATTTCCTCCGTATTTTAAAAAGAGATACACTTTTCTTGAACGACCATATTTTAAAAAGAGATACACTTCCTCTTTGACATGTTTTGGTCCCCACTTACCATTATATTAATATTTCTCTCTTTCTTGTGGTCCCCACACTTACTCACATCATCTTTCTACTATAATAAATAATTCACTCACTACCTCACTTTCATCTTATTTTAATAAATTCAATCCACTCTCCTAAAACTACGTGCCGGTCACAGTGTATCTCTTTTTAAAATACGGAGGAAGTAAAAAAAATTCTTTTAAACGAGTCGATGTAAACTATGGTTGTAATTTGGACTCATATATTGATTTTTATTGCTATTTTCCTTTAATAAAAAAAAGTAAAATAGAAGGATCGCATAAAGCAAATAAATAAAAAAGTTAGCCCGCCATTTCTAAATTTCTGGGTCCGCCACTGAATACACACACGACATGTAGATATCTATGTTCAGCATTGTGGTGGCACTTAGACCAAAAATATGTTGAAAATATTGCTAAAAATTAGAGTACAATAAGTAGGGCTGAGCAAAACTATTTGAAAAAAAACCCGATCCGTCTCCGATCTGTGATTGGATGTCCGATCCAGAACAATAATTCATATCGGATATCATTCGAATATTGATATTAAAATATCGTGATATCGGATCTCAGAAACATTATCCGAAATGTTGGCCTCTTCCCCACTGGCCTGTTAGCCCAAATTACCTATTTCCCACGCATCAATTCATTCACCTCCGTACTCCTTGGATCTTTTACCAAACTAGCTACTTTTACAATTTTATTTACCAAAATAGTTACTTTAAAAATCTATTTCCCAAACTAGCTAAAGTATATTTACCAAAATGACTATTTTAATTTTTTGGCAAAAAAAATTAAACCGGTTTGGTTATGTTCATTTTTTTATATAGTGAGCCGGTCTTTTTTCCATTTTTTTTATTAATCTTTTATTTTTGTCTATTTTATACTCCGAATTGATTTTTCTTTTGAAATTGCCCACAATCAATTCAAATGTTGCTCATGATGTTATAATTTCGATACATACACGATACACCACAAAAATAATTTAAGTTCGTTTATTTACCGATTTTAATATTTTAATCACGTTTACTTTTGGAAAAATTACTTTAAATAATCCAACCTTTCGACGATTTTCCATTAATAATCCAACCTTTCGATTATTATCTAATAATCCAACCTTTGTACCCCATTAACTTTTATTGCACCCAACCGGTCACCAACCTGATACAACAGGTAACTAATACACGTGTCATCTAACCATTCGTTATATAAAAAGTTAAATTTATTTTTTCTTTTTTTTCCCCTTTCATTCATCCTTCATTCCTTCCTCCCTCTTTCATCCCTCCTGCCCCTTTCATTCAACCTCATCTCCTCTTTACGGAATTCGTAGCCATGGCAAGGAGACGGAAGGCACCGGCGAAGGGTGGTAAGAAGGCGAAGAGTAAAGAGACTCCTGTAGAATCAGTGCGAAGCAAGGCTGTTCGACGGCGGCCGGAGCTGATAATCCGCTTGTGACCAAACGACTTAGTGGTTCGATCGAACCAATTCCGGAGCTTGATTTTTCTGATTCGGATGATAATATTCTGTCACTAGATGAATCTGAAAGAGTTTTGGTTGAGCAATCAGCAGCGAGGGTACAATTGACGCAGTGGTTGACCGTGATTAACACGCCGAGTGTCGCGCGATTTGGGTGGTGCTAGTGGTTCTACTCATGGCGGAAGTGGTTTCCGGCAACAATCAGGTACTCAATTTCAGGCTTTCCTAAGCCTAGTGTTAGAATTGAGTTTGATGATTTTGCTGAAGAAGTAGACGATGATCCACCAGTGGCGCCGCCGGAGGTGCGGGGTTGATTGGCGGTAGCAACGATGATGCTCGGCGATGTAAGAAATTCATCTTGGAATTCCGACAACGGTAGTGAAAGCTCCAAATTGTAAAAAATAAATATAAATTTGATCGAAATTAAACAAGAGATACTCAAATTCATGTGCAATCCCGATAGAATTGCTCAAACATTTGCCTGAAATTATATTTGAACAAGAATCAGAATTTTTTCCCCCAATTTGATTTTTGGGACTTCTATAAATCTGGTGTTGGCTTGTGCGAATATGGGCTTCAAGTATTTGAAACAATGATGACAATTCGAAACTCGAAGGTGGTGAATGGCATGGATGATTGACGAACTGGTGAAAATTCATACGGGAAAGACAAAGGAAAGAGACGGAGAAACGAGAGGGGAGGAGTTATTTTTTATTTTTTAAAATAAAAAATAATTATACTGTATTTCCTAAAGTTTTTTAGTTTTTTTTTTATTAAAAATAAGAGTGACCTTATTAGCAGGTAAACGGTCATATGGGTGTAATAAAAGTTAATGGGGTGTAAAGGTTAGATTATTCGAAAATAATCGAAAGGTTGGATTATTAATGGAAAATCGTCGAAAGGTTGGATTATTTAAAGTAATTTTTCCTTTACTTTTTGTCAACCTAAACTCCAATGGTGGGCAAGTTTGTATTATGCTTATTATGACACATCATCTTCTCAAGTTACACCATTGCTTGCTATTTCTTACTCCAATGATAAGTTATTTATTAATTTATTATTTTAATTAATTTTTAATCAATGGTTTCATATTTAATAATGAGATTTCAGTAATTTATTTTTATAAAAGAAAAATACAATTGGCTATAGTATAATAGTGACGTGGTCAGACTTTTAGGGATAAAAGACGCAAAAAATTGCACCGTTAGGCGCCTTTATTACACGCGCTACTCTTCTCCTTCACGTCACTTTCACGCACATGGTTTTAGAGTATGTTAAATTCTAATTAATTGGTTGATCAAGTTTGACAAGCAAATACGTTTAACACAACGAATCTGCTTATCTAATCGAATTAACAATATCCACGACAACAATTCAACAAATTTCTTTATATTTGTAATATTTGTGAGCAAGTCCCTACAAAAAAACTTGTGAAGTTGCTAGGCGGCTAAAAGTTCAAGCAAAACGTCAATTGTTTCAGTACTTTATAAAAATAAATTCAAACGGTTCACTATTTAGAAAAATTAAATTGGTTCATTGTTTTTATTAAAAAAAAACTCAAAGTTAATTGGTTTTTAATTTAAAGTCAAAAGAGTAGCTACTTTGGGAAATACAATTTAAAAATAGACATTTTGATAAATAAAATTTTAAAAGTAGCTAATTTGGTAAAAGATCCGTTCTCGTTGGCCTTTCTTCATTGATCCCCGGCCACCTTCTCTTTCACTGGTTCTCTCTCCTTGATTCCCAATACCTACCCATTTTCCTCTTCCCCGTCTAGGATATCTCTTTAATCCACAAGACATTAACCACCCTCCTCAGCCCTAACTTTATTAATTTAAGCCATGGTTAACGACAAGAAGCTTTGTGTTTCCATCCAAGTACAAATGCAAATGCGTCGCATAAAGTAATGTTCCTAAAATTAAGACCACTTAAATTGAGCAATATTTTAACACGCCATTTTGCTTCGAACTAGTAGGAATAATGAAACACTTCTTTCCAATATCAAATTTGTGATATACTCCCTATGTCCCTTAATACTCGCACCGTTTTAACTTTTTGCACTATTCACACAATTTACTTTGACCCTATTTTATTTCTAGTATATGAATACAAATATTAGTACATAATATATTGTTGGCTTCATCTTAATATATATTTTCAAAATATTAATATTTTTATAAGTTTTTATAATATGTAGTTAAAGATATTGGTGGTCTGTGCATTGGCAAGCGTGTCCAGTCAAAACGGTGTGAGTATTAAGGGACGGAGGGAGTATACAACTTTGTTAATGCACATTGTCACCAACACCATATCTTAAGACTCCAATCTCTATGCTTGATGCATTTTTCTACAAGACGGTTTTTTTACCCACGATTATGCACTTCTCATCACCATCATCATCAATAAATATCTATCACTCTTACCATGGTGGTTTGCTCTTCAATTTCTTTTATGCGCAACTCTTTTTTTTTGGAACAAATATTTATCACTCACATTTATGTATTTGGATGATCTTTGAACCCCAAAAGATCATTTGACTCTTGATATCAATTTGTTGGAGAAAGACTAATAAAGTAGAAAACAAAGTGCATGTGCAAAAAGATAAATCTCATTAAAATATACTCATTCGTTTTTTTAGTTGCAATACTTTATTTTTCACACTTGCCAATGTATAACTTGAACAATTAATATCTTTAATTACCGATAAGTAAATTTATAAAAATTGATATTCACAAAATATTCATTAAGATGAATCTAACAAGATCCCTCATGAATATGTTTTTTATAAAATATAGATCGTCAAAAATAAACAAAGTAGATTATCAGATTATGTGAATAGTGCTAAAAAACAAAGTGTTGTAACTATTTTGAAACGGAGAAAGTATAAGAAAGAAACTCCTCACATTTTTTACATAATAAATTAAAAAAGTCTAGATGTGCCCTTCCACACTAAGAGCTAGACCAAAGTTAGTCTCTTGTGAGATATGAGGCTTTGACATACATAGTAATACCTTGAATCTTATTGTTCAAGAGGGGGGATAGCCATGTCATGTTCTAAACCAATGCTCATTGAGCAATATACACAACTAGGATGCTGGCAATAAAAAAAACATAGAACACAAATACGTCTCAAACAACGGCAAATTATGTTATAAAGAATATAAACTGTACGCTTCAAAATACTTTGCGCAAAAAGAGTATAATGTAACAACATTAAAACGTTAGTCACTATTCAAGTATGTAGACAAGGAGAAACCATGTCAGAAACACGACGCCCTACTAGCCACAAGGTGTATCAACACATCCTAGGAACACAATTTAAGTCTGATATAAACTTATACCAAACAAAGGGCTTAATCCGGAGCCAGCAGCTGACTGAGGTGAAAACAAAGCATGAGGGCAGCAGCAGCAGCAGATGATTGCAGGAATCAAGGATACAAATGTAACAGTAACAGCTATAAAAGCAATATCTTCATGTTTGAAGGAAAGAGACGATCACATTTCAAACTAATTCAACTTGTAAAACGAATCACTTCTGTAAACCTACCAAACCCAGCTCAGCAGAAGCTACACAGTTGTGCCTCCACCATCAGACATCAGAGATGCAGCAGCAGCAGCAGCAGTTGGGACTACCCCGGTAGATATACCAGGTTTAGATAGATGCAGCAACCTGCAATTGTTCCACAACATAAAACAGGGAATTTCCCATTCAGCTTCAAACTACAACTCATATTTTATCAAGCAAGCTAAAATTGCATATCAAGTTCTTACGGGGCAAGGTATTCACAGAAGGAAGAGACAGCTGTTACAACTTCACCATAGTTATCAGATGTAGCAGGAGCTGTTACTTCAACTAATTGTATGCCTGGGGTGACTGGCTCAGCCTCATCGACCGCATGCAACTTTGGCAACTTATTAACTGAAGAAACAGTAACAGTGATCTGTGCACCCCTATAGAAATGGAAGGAAAAACCCACGCGTAATAGTTCATGATCCAATTTATAGCCAAGTGCATAGAATAAGCGGAGGGCATTCTTGCTAGCTTTGCTTTCTACCATGGTCCGGACCAGAACAGAGATCAGGTCAGCACCAGCACCTCTCATTGCACCACCAATATGACGAACTATCCTGCTTATTACACGTCCTTTGTAACTTAGGATAAACCATAAAGTAAAAATGTTATAGAAGAAATATTTTTGCATACCAAGTAGGTTCAGTCTGCTCAAGATCACATATAAGTCGAACCTCGGAGGATACAAATCCTGCAAAAGAATTGCAGTAGCTGTTTCAGTAATATCTAATTCATTGAAGCACAGCAAACATAAATTCCAGTGAAACACTTGGCAGATTCATGTCACTGTAATTATAAGATATTAAGAAATAAAAATCAATAAAGGGGTGTTGATAAACTGATGAATCCACAAAAGAAACTAAATCTAATAAGCGTGGGAGACGGTCGGATTTGACACCCTCGATTAGCTATAGAAAAGTTGAGTGAACGTCCTACTGGAAGGATTAATGTGCAGAAATAAAAATAACACAGATCGAAGCCTGGAGATTATATAGCAATTAGTGCCATCTGCAACACGCACGCAGCAGGTAGCAACAGTTGTTCTAGAGGTAATTTAGATAGAGTTGACGTCCTGAATGAAGGCAGCAAATAAATGGTTGGAAGAGGAAAGTAATTGTGTTACAGTAACAATGGAGGATATAGATGATGCTCTTGATAAAGTCTCTAGTCAAGAAAAGGCATTGGTATTTCTTTTGATTCCATCCGAATTATTATGGATGATTATTCTTGTAATTAATTTAAAATTGGAGGAGTAAATGAGTAATAAGACAGTATTCCCTCTTACGTCAATCATGGTGGGACATGAAGTCAAGCTGGCTTGTTGAAAACTGGGTTTGTTGGTGAGCAGAAGCATATCTTCTGATGCTGTGCAAGAACTTATGTTGCTATTAGGAACTCTATCATTGTGGGTAGATTTTGGCTTAAGCACTGATTCAGTCTCACACATAATGACTATTGTGGTGACTGGTGAGGTTAAATCTCTTGCTGGCAAATGAGTTTTTCTCCTACTCGTATCAGGAATACGTTAGTTATTGCAGTAGTTTTATGAGGCCGTTAATATAGCTCTCAAATATATTGGACACTTGAATAGATGCAATCAGAAATATTGTCTTTGCAGGATGGTGGAGAAAGGGATGAAAGTCGTACTAGCTGGGGTCTGACAGTTGAAGGAATCAAGTTTAACCTTGGTACAGGTAAAATTTCAATTACTAATGGCATTCAGGAAGAGCTGAATTTTGCTCAAAAGAGGAATACTATCCTGCTCTAAGGACAGAATCCTATGTCTTCAAATCAACACATCTGACAAAAGGATCGAGCAGGTGCTTATTGGAGACATAGAGCCACCTACTTGTTGCAGAAATGCGAAGATCCAAATATATTTTACTAGTTTTCATTGTCCAACTAATTTACATACTTCCCTTCATTGCAGGTCAAAATATATAACCTTGAAAAAAATTCCCTTGTGTTGAGTTATAAACTCAATCTAAGAACTTTTGACTAGGCCTTGGAGGCCAAGACAAGGTTACTTGCCAAATCGAAACCTAGGGCGAGTGAAGCCATTACATAGTGAGAGAATAACAACTTAGAGAATGTTTTTAAGGAACTACATTTTGTGTAGCAATACGCATCAAATTGATTCCTCTAAAAAATAAAAGATTCTCTAACTGTGAACGAAGGTAAAAGGGCATCAAAAACACCATAGTGGATGCCTGTAAATGGATTCGAAACCCTTCTGATACCAAACCGCTGAATAACATTTCCAATCAAAATTCGACATTCAATTCTTTCCAAATTTCTCAAAAATAACAAAGCACGTTGTGATATTTACATCAAGAACACTACTTGGAGAACATGAAAACAATCTACCCAAACATAACAAAAATGCCAGTATCCTGGCCATCATAATCGCATACCGATTCACTAACCAATATATAACCCTTTAAACCAATGTGATAATAGAAAAGACATTCAAAATAGTACACGTATTCTTCAACTAAAAATATTTATATATGATTCAAACTTTCTTCTTCCTTTCTTGCCTTCTGTGTCATTTGATTGAAAAGCAGGGCTCAACTTCAGATTTATGAATACAACTCAGACAAAATTTAATAGGAAGGTCGCAGAGGCAAGAAGGGAGCAGATGCAGGACTTCTTATGTACAGGTTTTGCTGCAATTGAAAAGAGTTCTATTGAGGAGCATAAATAAAAACCGGAAGCAAAGGTCACTGGACAAAGAAGGTCAACAGAAGGAGCAAAATGCTATATCATCTCCGATTGATCTAGAAATAGGCTTACTCAACCATGAAAAAAATGTAGTTTTGCATCTTTGGAAAGGTTATCTTAGATCAAGTGCTAGTGATTTTCCCAGCATATGCCCAACTATAATGAGGAGCTTAGTCTGTCAACCTATCAACGGGAAACAATATATGCACAAAAGATGAGATTTACAAAGCAGTCTAATAAGGCTCCAAGTACTGGTAGACCCCAACAGCTGGTTCCTTAGGATGACTAAGTCAACTATTTGGCTCTTAGAACTAGGCGCCTAGGCTTGATAAGAAATTTCCTAGCTCGAGCTCGAGGCGAGCTTAACCGAGCTTTCATTTCCCCTGTTCGAGCTTGACTCGTTTAAGTTTTCATTTTTCGAGCTTAGCTCACGAGTGGCTCATTTAAATTAAAGCTCGGGTTGAGCCGAGCTATATCAATATAAACGAGCCTTGATAAATGAGGAAGATCAAATTTTAACGAACATACTAATAAACGTAATACTCCCTCCGTCCCGGAATACTCGAAACGCTTTCCTTATAAAATCGTCCCGGATTACTTGCAACGTTTCTAAAAATGAAAACTTTTATTAATATATCAATTTCTCACTTACCCAAGAACCCGCCTACATCCCTACTCCCTAAAAAAACATTAGAAGTGGTCTCATGCACCCCCCACCCTCCTACCCCTTTAAAAGTTTGACACACATCCAACTATCTATATTAAAAAATACCCCACTACCAACTACCCTCTAATTAAATAATAAGTCAATTACAATACATTAAACTCTATGCCGGTCAAACCGTTTCGAGTATTCCATGACAGAAGGAGTATTATTATAAAATTTAAAACATTACCAATTCAAATAATTTTTTGGCATAATATACTTTAATACTATTTTATAATATCGTAAAACGAAAAACATTCTTAAAATTGAAGTCTTAACAAAATAATTGCAACTTGGTTCTAAATTAAAATTCGAGCTTGAACGAGCTTATAAACGAGCGCAGACGAGCTTATAAACGAACATGAATGAGCTATTCGCGAGCCTAAACGAGCCAAATACTAAGGTGTTCGAGCTAGTATCATTTATTAAACGAGCTTCAAAATTTTATTAGAACTCGTTTATTTATAAATGAACGAGCTTCGACCGAGTTTGTTCACGAGTTGTTCACGGGCGTATTAGCTCATTGACATCCCTAATTGAAATTGAATTAGTGAAATTATGGTTATAGACAGGGCTCACTTCTAGAGGTAGAGAATACAAGGTTGTTGCATGTGTACGCCTGTACTGCTACTCAATACACGGCTACACGCTGATCTCCATGGAGACTACAGCTAGTTAAGTAAGATCTAGCAGGAAACTCAACTGTCTGTTTTTTTTGGGTAAAATACTGCCTAGTTGCGGTGAAACTGATCAACAAGGAAATTATGGGTGCGGATTTGTGCAGAGAGTTGCAGCAGGGCCTACACACAAGTAGAATTATGTCAATTATCCACGCCCCAAAATAAGACAATGGCCTGGCAGATCAATTAGCGATGAAATCTACAGCTGTAGTTTTAGAAATTAATGTAACTAGGCATTTTCCCATTTCCATAATTACTGTCTTACACACTTATCTATTGGATTGCATAAGCTCTATGCCTAAAACATGGTTTATTTATCATATGCATCCCTTTTCACCAAAAAAGGAAAAAAGGAAACGCAACTGGCACTTGCCTGAAGAGGCTAACTTTGGATAATGCTGTCTTCATCCCACTGAAGTAATCAAAGGTTACAAAATCAAAATCCCCTTAGCTTTGAGGTAGATTAACTTACAAATTAAAGCCCCCTCACGTGGCTTTTGATTCTTTCAAATGGGCCTTCTCCAGTAGGTTATGAGTAAATTTTCATTTAAGCTACTTTTGTGACATGGATAATCACCAATGTAACTACAAGTAGTCCTTATAGTTTAACTACACGGTGAATTCTTATGTAAGTTTTTTTTGGTGGCACTAGACGACTGAAGCAGTTAGAGAATTAGAGAACAGTGGTATTTCTCAGACCACAGAAAAAGTGCAACAGCTAATAGTAAAGGGCTTTCAACCCTTGTCCAAGCCATATTTTGAAAGTATTCAGCACAAACACGAGAAGATACTGGATTTCTTGGAGGGAAATTAATCTTTATTGTAACTCTTAAAAAGCTTAGTTTTAGTTGTGGTGATTGAGCAGTTGCAATGAAGATGATTAAAAAAGATTGTTCACAAATGCTCTGACCCTCTTCAACTCAGTTGTGTTGTGTATATGTAGTCAGTAGCTTTATCTAAAGATGGCTATCAATTTCATAGCTTTATTCTTTTCACCTTAAAAAATTATGTATCAGGAAGTATAAGTTCAGATACGGGCAACCTACACCACAAAATCAAGTTCTGATAGGTTCAATAAGTTAAGATAAGTCCCAATAGGTTTAGTGCAATTCAGGTGAAAAAGAGCAAAGCCAATATGACTTTATTTATTTATCCCAGAAAAAGGTGTTTAGGCAAGTATCAGCTGTATCACTTCATTTACATATGATCAATTGGGGTGAAATCAATTCTAAAAAAGGTTTTCTCTCATTAATAATATATTGATATTAAGATGCAAAAAATATCTGAGTGGATTACTAGCCGATGTTCCAAGAGTACTTTTTTAAATGAAATCCACATCAAAGAATAAACAACACTAAACAACCAAAAATACTCTTAAGATCCAACAAGAGAGAAATTACCAAGGTTTTGGCTGCTTTTTAAGCATAATTCGTGAATCCTTAACCTCTCCTTATTGACTCCACAAAGCCCCTGAAGAAGAATCTCCAGTGCTTCCACATGCTGCAACACAGAAATTCATACTAAAAGTGAATTCAAATAGTCATGAGTATGAGTGAAAATCACACCATAAACAATCAAAAATATATTTACAAGCAGTCACAACTCACAAGTATCATTGTCTGAAAATTCCGGTTAATAGTTCTTTAATAAATCGGATTTTTCATGAAATGACCCCGAGGTTTGCGTTAATGCACCAAATACCCCTAATGTTTCCCAAATGCACCAAATGCCCCTGGCGTTTGGGAAAATACACCAACGTACCCTTTTTGATCCTTTTTGACCGACGGCGTTAACTTTCCGTTAACTTTTTTTACTCCCTCTTAATTTTCTTTTTCCCACTTTTCTTTCTCTTTTCTTTTCTCTCTCCCCCTTTCCATCCAGTTAGCAATGGAGCAAAAGCAAGCAAGGAACCCAAAATAATCCGACCACCAAATTCAATAGCGCCGCCACCACCCAAAACGAACCCAAATTCAATTGCTCCGCCTCCACCACCACCAAACCCGCAACCGCCGCAATCAGCCACCAATTTGACGAATCGCAATCAACTATTACTTGCCCAAAATCAAGCTCAAATCCAAGAGTTCGAATAATTGGTTGCCCAAAAAATCCGACCACCAAATTCAATAGCGCCGCCACCACCCAAAACGAACCCAAATTCAATTGCGCCGCCTCCACCCACCACCAAACCCCAGCCACCGCAATCACCCACCAATTTGACGAATCGCAATCAATTATTACTTGCCCAAAATCAAGCTCAAATCCAAGAATTCGAATAAATGGTTGTGTTGTGTTACTCGAATAATTGCCGCAGATCACAATTAAAACACCCACCAAACGTACTTCAATATGATGGTGAGGAAGATGAGAGATAAAGTTTGGGTTTTAATGGTGAAGAAGAAGAAGCAGTGTAGCAGAAGGAAGAAGAAGAAGAAACAGCGTAGCAGAAGGAAGAAAAAGAAGAAATTTTGGGTTTAATGGTGAAGGAGAAGATGCAGTGTAGCAGAGGGAAGAAGAAGAAGAAACAACGTAGCAGAAGGAAGAAGAAGAAAAAAGTTTGGGTTTTAATTAGGGAAGAGCCCAAACAAAGAGTTTTGGTTTTTTTAAAAATAATAGTAGTTAATTAATTTTTTGGGGGTTTAATTAATATAATTAAGTGTTAATATTATGATTAGTAGAGAAAATGGTTGAGTAAGGGCCAAAAAATAAATTCACGCTAACGGAAAGTTAACGGAATGGACGGAAAATGCTCTTCAAGGGTATTTTGTGTTATATTTTAAAACGTCAGGGATATTTGGTGCATTCGGGAAACATTGGGGGTATTTGGTGCATTAACGCAAACCTCGAGGTCATTTCATAAAAAATCCGTTAAGAAATTAAATTACTTTTGCTTAAAAGCACAAAAACAATACAAGGGGGGAAAACCCTGTCCCCCTCCTAACTACTCATTTTCTTAAGAACTTTACTAATTAGAGATTAGTGATGATTATATTAATTTTTTGAGGGAGATATATTCATTTATTTTGGTGCTTGGGTTTTCACTTTCTAAGAGCTAAAATATTATCGTCCACTTCATAGCTACCTTCATAAGAATTTTCCAACAGAGGTTCATGCATGATTTAAGGGGAAAAGCTATAAATACTGCTATATTGGCGAGTCTACTAGTCTATTCTAAACAGCCACACAAATTGCCCAAGTGGAATAAAAGGTACATGCATGATATAAGGGAAAAAGTTATAAATACAGCTATTATGGAAAGTCTACTACTCTGATTTAAGCAGCGGCACTAAAGGAAGTTGCTTCCGCATAGTATTTTTTTTCTTTTTTTTATACGAAAAAGAATTTTATTAAAACTCGAAAAAAGGGTAATACAGAATGAGGACAAGGTGTCCTTACATAAAAAAATTTAAGAAAATTACGGATTAGCTCATTAGCCTAATTTCTTCATGTCTTCTGCCCTACAGAATAACTTGGGAAAGCCCCATCCGCCTCAGCCCATAAAGAAGCTGACAAAATCACTTATTCCACCGCAAATCTCATGGGATAATAATATCCTTAAGAGACCATTTCTTTCTAGCCAAACGCACCACAAGACTGCCATTACTGCATTTTGCCAAAACAACTTCACCAAACCAAAACCCACAAATCGAACTTGTAAACACTCCTAAAATCCCAAATGTTTGAAGAACACACCCAGGTATCCTCTTTATACACCGCAGAGTCTTCTCCAAAGATATCTAGCCAGTTGCATGAAAGTATGTCAAAGTATGTCAGCAAGACTCACTTTAAACTCGGCAAAGCGAGCACATATATGGTGAGATAGCCATCTTTTGTCAGCACTTTTGAAGCATATCATCCGTGTTGATCCTTCCCAAAGCTATTGTCGTAAAAAATCTTTCACCTTAAGAGGGACCTTTGCTTCCAGATTTACTTTGGTAGTATATTACGAAAGCTTTCTAGAATGCAGGACATTACAAAAGTATACAGTTTTTTCCATCCAGGACATGATAATTCATCAACCTTTTTTCTTAACCATGGAGCAAAGTTTTAAGTGGTACTACTGTATAAACCTAAAAAACTGGTTGCAACGGGATAAAGGGAAAACAACATTTTTAAAATTTAAAAAAAAAAAAAAAAAAAAACTAAAAAAGCCATTTCGTGCCACGATAAGCATCAGCTGGAAATTAAGTGTAGGACAGATATGAAGCAACTAATATATTTTTTATTAAGGAATAAAAAGTGGCAGAAAGAATATCATCCACCCGCCATGTATAGTGCAAAAGGAGAAGAGTTAAATGATTTTAATCAATAAAAACAATGTGCACCGCATCACATATTAACAGCCACAATATATTAATGAAAGAGGAAGAAAAGGAACATGCTTTGATTAGCTATTTTGGTTCAAAGGCGTGTGAAACTGTGAATAGGATGGAGTAGCTACAACATATTCCAGCACATAGAACAATAAGTTTATATTGTCCTTCGCTCTAGTTCACCCCCCCTCCCTCCTCGTATTTACTTCTCTTCGAGTTTCAAGGAAATATTTGTTGCCGCATATGAATTATGTAATGACAACCATCACGACAGACTTGAAGAAGACCTGATTGAAGAGAAGCCATAAGTAGATGCTACTTGTTTACCTTAAGCACTGGAATTTGATTTCTAAGCTTCTACTCTTAAAGTCCAAATAATCTTTATTTCCTATCTCAAGTGTTATGCTTAAGTGGTAGACAAGAGTACAAATTTTAGTTAAATGATCCCCTCGTTAAAATCCTAGTTTTTATCCCTTAATCTTAAAAAGAAATTTTCATAATTAACACCTTATAAAATTCACTTTTTCAAACTTACCGCCTTGTAAAATTTTACATCAAAATTACCACCTTATACTTACATAAACCTTCAAAGTTACCAATTCTTAACAGAAACTGCTAAATTTTCCGTTTGTGGGGCCCAATATTTTGTTTTCCCATGTAAAATCTCTTCCTTTATAACTAACTTCTCCCTCTTCCTTTGTAGCAGACATTGCTTCTTCTTCTTATTCTTCCTCTTCACCCTTCACCCAAGCAAACAGGTATTTCACTTCAATTTGGGTATTTCACATCAATTTGGGGATTTTGTTTACAATGATTTGTTTTACAAATTGGGGGTAGTTAGTAGATATTAGAGTTGTTAAAAGTTAAATTCATACAGAAATTGGGTATTGTTTTATGAATTAAGGATTAGGGTTCTTGATTTGTAGAATTTTGGAGGCTTTTAATTTTAGACAATAAAACGGGTTTGTAGAATGGGATGTGATTGTTGTTGGATTGTTTGTGACAGGTTGATGTTGGTCCAGCTGATTTCTGCTACTATGGAGCACCTGTGCAAAAGCTAACATCTTGGACTCGTGAAAATATAGGTCGGAAGTTCATAGCTTGCAAGTACTATGATAGAGAAAGTGAGTACTATGATAGAGAAAGTGAGAAACAGACACTCCCTACTCTTTGTTCTTGTGTCTCCGAGATTCCACAAAAAGCAGCAACTTGGAGGAGAGACTAGAGAGAGTGAGTGAATCATGTGTGATGATGAATGATTCAAAGTGAAAAGTACAGTGAGATGGAGGAGGAAGTTGAAGAGTAGGAATGAATGGGAAGGTGGAGGTTGGGTCATAAAGGAGGAGGAAAAGGATAGTCGTGAAAAAAAAGGAGGGAAAACAAAATGAAAACGAAATAATGGGCCCACAAACGAAAAACTTAACAGTTTCCGTTAAGTGGTGGTAACTTTGAAGGTCCATGTAAATCTAAGGTGGTAATTTTGAAATAAAAACCATAGATTGCAACCACATAACTACTAAAATTTTATAAGGTGGTAAGTTTGAAAAATAGAACTTTATAAGGTGGTAATTATGAGAAAATCCTCTTAAAAAATCTATGTCACAATCGGTTGAAATCTAGATCATATATTTATACGTCCTTTTTTTTAATGGCATCATTTGGGTTGGGCACAAAGATTAAGAAAAGTTGTAAATATCAAAATTGACCATATGATAACAAACAAAAGAGAGGGAAAAGATTAGGTAACAACGATAAATGTGAAACGTGAGTAAGGGTAAAGTGGGTACTTAGTGTATGAACACACCAAAAAGCATGTGAAAACATACCTAAAAGTAAATGGTGCAAGTAATATGCAACTTCCATAAAAGGAAAATGGTGCAAGTAAAAAAGACGAAGGAAGTATATGTGTGATCATCTATATACTTAACAGCTTTAGTTCTTCAAGAGTTTTTGTAAGAAGTCAATGTAAACAAACAAAGGCCAAAAGAAAAAAATTATCACTTAATAACTTGGACAAAGGTGTTCAAAAATAAGAATGGGGCTAAGGCAATCAGAGGAAGTTAGCGAAGAAAGTAAGTGAGAAATAAGTGAAATTAGGCAGTGCTCAACTTATTAATAAAAAGACAAAGATGAAGATGCATTGAGATAAATCTTCAAAATTTTCTATCAAGTCTCTCAATTTAAGCATTGTGGGATCGAGAAATAGAGGTAAGAGAGAGGAAGACATAAAAGGGCAGTGAGGGTGAACTTTTATATTGAAACAATTCTGTTTTTTGATAAAAGACCTAAATAGTATAAAAAAACCTTGATGATTTGTTGTAAACTTAGCTTCAAAAAAGGTGCTCAAGCATGAGGCTTGCGGAGCTCAGGTCGCATCAACAGACCCCTTGGCATAGCAAAGTTCAATTGGTTCAAACCACAAACCACAAGCCACCAAAACTAAGAGTGAGGCAGAGTGCATCAAGCATTTCTTATGTTTAAGTCTGTGTCGCTTTCAAATTCAAAAAATTAAATTCTAGCAACAAAAGGAAGAGCATCGACAGATGATATTCCTGGAAAAGTCATCCACAACAAGGGCGAAATTTTGGAGGAAAATATGACAATTTTTGGTTGTGTATAAACCATTATAATAATCCAACAATACCTTCAGATTTTGATGATGAAACAATGAGGTGGAATAGAGGGATTCCACGGAGAGTTAAATGTTTTCTTTACCTACATATGACAACATACATGTTTTCTTTACCTACATATGACAACATACATGTTATCTACTACCTCCATTTCTACGGGTGTCGGACACGGTTATGGATCCTAGTGTCGGACCCTGCAAAGCTAGAATTTCAAGACACGGGGACACCGTCCTAATTTTAGACACGGGCGTGAGGATACGGAAAAATAATAAGTAAATAATAAATGAAAGAAAAATAAAAAAGAGAAGTGAAGTTCTTAAAAAAAGTTCAATAAAAATTGCATTGGAATAGTAAAACTTAAGTCAACATAAAAAGAGAGGAAGTAGTACTCTAATACAGCTGTAATTGTCACATGGGTCAACTGACATATTTTTTTAAAAGATATTTAACTCCCTCATACCCCCTTTCCAATTCCCACACCTGTAGAACGAAAAACAGAAAGAAAAAACTAAAGCAGCAATGCCAGCAAGCAGCCAAGCACGTGAACTCTTCACCACCTCTCACAGTCGTAAGAGATTATCATTGGTGCACTGACTACTGGGAAATTCATCTATTTCAGTTCATATTTTATACTTATAAAAAGCCCTATGCATTAAGCAGAAATTAGGTGAATTTTACTTCCAATTGATAGATCTAGGGTTGTCAAATCTTTAATGGCTTCTCCCTCCTTTTTAACCCGCCGATCCGGTGCGGAGTTCTGCCAGATCGGTGTCGGGTCGGGTCGACACGGGTATGGGCTCAAAACAGACGTGTCGAAGTAACATAGCACGTTCTTATTCTTATACTAGTATTATGCCTTAAAAATTTAATCATTACAACAATCTGAAAACGAGATATATTTCAATGGATAAATACTTCTTTATGATTTGTGAGGAAATTTATGTTAGTGAGTTTGAGTGAAAGAGAAAGGAAATTTAAAGAGTTTCTAAAGGTGTTTATTCACGTTTTTCTGGAGCAGTCTCAAAGATCGACCCCGGTCGAGGGTCATCCTTGGTCTGATTGTCTTGAAATTTTAACACAATATCCGAGACATCTTGGGCTTGATTTTCAACCGTCAAATTGTTAATTGATGATCTTGATCGTAAGTCAAAAGTAATTTCTTGGAGAAGATGATTGGTGAACGGTGGCTAGGATTTCGTCATGGAAAATTGCTTGAAGATTTTAGAATGTCATACAATACGCATCCTTGATTTAATATCAAGGGAGGTTCATTCTAAACTAATTCTTTTAATAATTCATCATGATTATTTTAACATGTTCAATTCTAATATCCATTTCAACAAAAATATTTTTTGTGAAGTTAAGAATAATAATATTGATTTTATATTGTCAAATGAAGTTTGTTGGAATGATTACCAGAAAGTATAGGACTTGGATTATTTATTGTGTATGAGCCTGTTATTGGATTCTCTAGTTTACTATGGTTTCATGTTTAACTTCATGATGAGAACCTAGTTTTATAAGAGATACTAGTTAGCATTCGCCAATGCACGGTTGAATTAAAAAAAAAAAAAAAAAAAAAACAATGGTTAATTTTAAAACGGAAGAACAACTAAGAAAATGAGTTGTATTTAGATGCAAGAAATAAAAGGGAGTCATCTAGTAATTTACTTTACATTAAATATTTTACAAATCATTATGGTCTGTTGAACGCGCGCCCGATCGGGCTGAGACCAAAAGACGTACCCGATCGGGCTGAGACCAAAAGACGTACCCGATCGGGCCGAGACCAAAAGACGTCTTTTGTACGTTGGGTTTTTTTCCTCGTGATTCTTTTTGTAACAGCTCTTCTTTAATTGTTGTTTAATGGACTTAATCTTTTTGATTATGTTGAGGTTTATGGTGATTATACCCATTGAGCCCATTGATTAAGGGAGTTATAAACTCTTCATTTGTTCATGATTAAGTCCATTAATTTGTGTCATTGATCTCACATGAGTTCTTTGGCTTCCTAGAGTTGTTTTGATTCCTCCACTAAGTGTATATATATACTTGTTTTCTTTGGAAATATAAAGATTTTCATCTCTTCCTCTCCTCTTCCTTTCTCTTAATTTGGATGGAAGATTTTCAGATCATGATTAAGTCATGAACTCATGATATTTCATATATTGTGTAGCCTTTTAACTTCTTATTCCTTTTGAGGATAAGTTCTAGTGACCCCATCTCATCACCCAAAAGTGTCTTTTGTGTGGTGAGACTTGTGTAAACCTTAGGGAACGAATCGGTGAATATAATTGTGCAACCCGGTTGCACCGAATCCCGTTTTTTCAAGGCAGTGGTTTAGTTACCACCTAGGTAGCATTGATACGGATACGGGAACGGGTACGGGGACGGAAAACGGCAAAACCAAAATTTCTAAAAACGGGTACGGCTTGGGTTCGGCAAAAGAAAAAAGTATATATACATATATATAAAATATATATATATATATAATCTTAAATTTTTAATAGAAAATAACCTTAAAAAAAAAGGTGAACAAAAAATAAAAGTAATAATTTTTTTTGGTAAAAAGATAAAAGTAAATAGTAAATCAAGATATTTATATCATTATATTTCGTATGTCACAGTGACACACTCATTCAGTCAAATCAAGATAAATAAAATAGAAAAAAATTGTCATATAATTCGAACTTCAAAGAACACATAAACAGTAAAAGAAAATTAAAAAAATTAAAGAAGAGATGAAGAAATCATCGCACTGGCGAGGGAAGTGAACAACCAGCGAGAAATCACCTTCGACACGGCCGGCCGGCGTCGCTGCGAAGTTCACGAGGAAGAAGCGTCGCTGCGAAGTTCACGAGGAAGAACTGAAGAAGCCGAAGAAGAAGACCGGTGGGGTGGGCCGGTGGCGAGGAAGAAGACCGGCGGCGAGGGAAGGGAACAACCGGCCAAACGACGGCTTCGAAGAGAGGTGAGAGAGAAAGTAGAGATTTGGAAACCCTAAATTTGAATTTGGATCTTAAAAATTCAGTAACAGCTGTTGGGTACTTGGTTTTTGTCCAAATACGTACCCACACGCGTACCCACCCGGCCACCCCGTACCCAGCCGTACCCATATTCAACCCACGTACCCACAATTAGGATACGTTTTGGGGACGTTTCCTGGGCGTACCCGTCCCGTACCCGTACCGTACCCGTACCCGGTACGGGAAACGGGTATTCCCAGGCATACCCAAGCTTCATAGGTTTCCACTATAATGATTTCCTAAACACGTTCTTATTCTTAAACTAGTATTTTGCCTTGAAAACCCAATAATTACAACACAAGAGCAGGTTGGTATAGGAGTGTGTAAATTTTACAGCCCAAAAGGAATGTGTGAAAATTACCAAGGGGCAGAGGAAGTATTAACTGAAACCTATTCCATTTCAGGCTAAATCGAGAAAACAAATGCATATGCAAAGCAAGTTCAACAAATCACAAAGTAATGAAAGCTACCTATCATTGACAAATATCAAATAGAACAAAAAAATCATTTTTAGAAAAGAAAAGAAAAAGCTAGGAAAGAAACGGCCATGGAGTTTACCTGGGTCTCAATGATCCCTTGAACTACACACTCCATAAGAATTGTGTCACTTTACCCAATCAGGAGTATTTCCAAAAATCTGAAAATTAGAATACCACAGAAAATTAAAAATAAAAGTACCAAAGACATTGTTCAATGTGTGAAAAACATAAAAACAAGACATGTCCAAAGGAACAAGCCACATAAAGTTGCATCCTCAAATATAAGGTTTCTAAATTGGCTTTCTTTTGATTTGAGTTCATCATTTTTTTATTTTACAATCTAATAACACTAATTAAGTGAGAAACCATATTGATGTTTTCCTTGTAAAATCACCATCAAAGCATTGGGTAAATAAATAAAAAGAGCAAAACAACAAGAATAAACTCGTATAAATCTCCACCAAGACCAACGGTGAGTCCAGAAATCATTGAATGGGAAGCAAAAAAGAAATACCACACAATTCAGATGAACAAATAAGAACTCACACACTACGGTGCACGGAAAAGCCAAAAAATCACGACGTACCGTTTCCGAAACTTCCTGGAACGGGGAAATCGGGAAACGCGTTCCGGAACGCGCCAAAACCGTTTCAGTAAAATAGAGACGTATTTGAAACGGAATTCATCCCGGAAACGAATGGGAAACGAGATTTCAATCTAACATTCACCTTTCCCAAGCAAACTTGCTAATTGTATGAAAGTTTTTCCCCCAGAAAACTGAAATTAGGTTGAAGAAGATGGGTTGAAGAAGACATCAGTTACTCTGTATTTCATACTTGCATATATTCGAAACCGTGCTACAAATTTGGGTCTGGCCCAAGTAACACGGGGAAATCACTAACGTTGGATTTGGTTCAGCATAGTTTGAAATCATGTATGGGTTTGAAATCATCCAACATATTGGTTAACTATTTTTATAAAACTAGTTTTGAAGCCCGTGCGATGCACGGGTTTCGTTTTATTTTGTTTATTTTTAATAACTATTTTTACTTATGTTATTAGGTTGCATTTTGGTGAATACATAGGTTCACCAAAATTAAAGTCAAAGATGTGATTGTGTATAGGTTATGAAAAATTAAAAGTAAAGATGTGATTGTTGATGGGTTATGAGTTGAACTATACGATCAATTTATAGGACTTAATCAATTTATAGGACTTAATCAATTTATGATTAGAACTGTCAATTCTTATCTTAACTTGGAATCATGGTTTGATTATAATTTTCAATTTCTATCTTGAAAAGTTATAGTGCATTGTGTAACTTGAAATTATAATTTGCTTAGAACTTTTATGATTTATATGTATGTTGTATTCTAATTTATCATGGAAATAATGGGATAATAAATTTAGATATTTAGAATATCATGTGAGCTTATTTGGTAATTACGTAGTAATGTCCTACTCCAGTACTCCTTACTATATTTGACTGTTAGTCTTGAATAATTAGAAAAAATTGATATTCCTTATACTATATATGTTATGTGCATCTAATGTCATATCCTATTCGGTTGGCGATTATACTACCTAACAACTATTAAGAAAGGATATTGGCATTGTAATTCTAACGTAGAGTTGTATTAGTAGTCAAAGATATGTGACACCTAAATCTTATTTTTCATTGGCCGAAACCAATCTCTATCTTACGTGGCGCTCTAATAATTAAACAATTTTTTTAATTCAAAAATAAATTACAAATCTTATTTTTAATTGGCCGAAACCATTAGTAATCCTACGTGGCGCTCTAATAGTTCAGCAAATATGCCTCCTTTATATATATATATTAGATTTAAAATTTGGGGACCCACTTTCAAAATTCCTCTGGTATCGAATTCGCATACCCAGGGGGAAGGTGGGTATATGGAATGATCATTCTACTATGGTCATAATAAAGATGACCATTGCTTAGAATTAATACGGGTGACAAAAAAATCTTTTCTTTAATCTTTAAATTTAATATAAATAATATTCCGTATATTTTAATGGTTTTAATTGTTTTTATCTTTAAATTTAAATATACAAATTCTTTCATTAAAATAGTTTTTGTAATTTCTGAATTTTCCAAAATTAATTATTTGTAATTTCTTAAATCAATAAATAGAATAATTAGGAAAGTTAATTAATAATTAACTTAATTTAAGAATGGGGCTTTGTAAATTTCTCTCTCCTCTGCCTAACCAGCCGCCGGCCACCATGTCGTTCCTCTCCACCGAAAATCGCCCAACCACTCTGACCACTCCTCACCCATCCTGTGATACGATTGAAGTCAAGTAAAGTGGGTCACGATGGTTTAAGAAAGATCCTAATTATTTAAATGAATTTGGTTGGGTGGGTGGTGCGGACGGCGGATGGGTGATTTGGAGAATGGTGGTTGGGTGGTCTCGGAGAATGGAGGTTGAATGGTCTCTCAGCACGGTGCCTGGTGCGTACGGTGAATGGTGCGGACGGTGTTTGGTGGGTTGTGTCGTGCGAACAGTCGAGATGCAGGATGGTAGGGAGTTGCGAAACTTGCGACAGAGATTGGGAGGTGCACTGGTGGTTGCGAAGGAAAGTCGACGAAAGTTGCGATGTTGGTTGGGTCGTGGCTGACCGTGCGCTGGTAGCTATGACGTAGTTGTGACGGCGATAGTTCGCTGGTGGTGGTCGCGAAGGGAAGGCAGAAATCTGGGCGGGCAAATATCAGGGCCGAACATTTTTTTTTTAAGTTCCAATATAGAATAAGTCTATAAATAAAATTTGTAACATGTAACACAAAAAACAATTCTACCTTGGTGGTTTGAATTGCTAAGGATATGTTCGGTGCCATTTCCAAATTTTAGTTTTTAGTTTTTTGAAAACTAAAAAATTCTTTAGATTTAGTTTCATTATTTTTCCAAAACTGCTAGTAATTTTTTTTTTTTTAAAAAAACAAAATTGCAGAGTATTTGTTAAAAATTAAAATATGCTACGTGTATTAGCAATTCTGCAGCAAATGTCAACCTAATTGTGCCACCTCATCACTATCTTTTATTACTTGAGTACAAAATATCACTTCTCATCACTATAATAATTGTTCAAAAATATTTTTTGGGGTCACCATTAATCCAGAAGCTCACAATGCATCAACAATTCAACATCATTATTTTTATTTCTCAATTCGATCAACTCGTGACATCTAGTTTCAAAGGGAAAAATTATATCTTCAATCTCTCTCCTCTAAATCTGCAAAACTAAATCCAATAAACCCCAAACGCATCTTCAAAAAGCATCAACAATGACGGATGAAGACATCTTGCCAATCTCAAGTTGTAATCAACCACCCATTTCAGAGATTGTCCGTCCTTCTTCAGGCTGCAAATTTCGGATCGGATTTCGGGTCGTTCTTACGCCGCCGATGACTGCTCCGGGAATCGGAATAGATTTCGATTAAAGACCTGCGTCCGCCTTCTCCTCTTAGCCGATCAACAACAACACTTTTGCCCCTCACCGTCTCTTTCGCTGGACTTGTCGTTTGTGGAATGAGTCCCCTGCCTGTTAATAGTAACTGAGAAAGAGAGAGAAGGAAGATGATAGAAAGAGATGAATGGACAAGATGACAGAGGAAAAAGATGAGCGGATTTTCAAAACCAAAACAAAATTATTAAAACCATTATATGTGGTTTCCTATTTTCCGTTGCAGTTTTGTGAATTGGGGAGAAAAGTTGTTTTCTACAACGGTTAAGCCGAACATGGTTTTGTTTATTTTTTGTTTCAAAAAGCCAAAAAACAGAAAATCACAACAGTGTCGAACGCACCCTAAAGTATTACTAACATTTAGGTTTGGCGTTCAAGCCTTGGTGAAAACTTTTTTTTGAGATTTTTTGGCATTTATTTTTATACCCTTACATATAAAAAGATAAATCCTATGTCAGTTATTGTTTATATTCTTTTAATAAATATTAAACCTTCATGTGTTATCTTATTTTAATAAATAAAAATCAGAATAGCTGTGATCAAGCATCACCAACTCGCCCGCAGGCACGCCCTGTCGCAGCACCGCCCGAAGACTAGCAAGGATTCCCGTAGGACGCAACATGTTAGAAGGCGGCGACTGGGGCACCCGTATAAGCTCAGTAGTCTGCCGGAGTACTCGCTCCCCCAAGAACCATATAGGGCCCTTAGGACCCTGGTACAGAATTCGACACTAAGACTGGCGCCAAGCCTCCACCGACACCTCTGTCTCCTCTAGTCCGGCCTAGCAGGACCAGCTCACCTGTTCGTAGAACCAAAAAACAGACATATCAAGTAACTCGCATAAAACGAGATAAAGTAAGAAAAAGAAACTAATGTGCTTACCAGGTCAGGACTCCCTACCGCGATTATAGCTATGAACCTCTTCATAGGAGGACGTCTCTTCAACTTCCCAGCATTACCCCAACAGTTGGCCACAGGGTAACCCTGTCCACTCTACCAGTCCGAAGGGCAAAGAACGACAAGCGCTCGAAAGCTCACAGCTGCAGATAACAATGAGCAATGAGAACAAGTCAGAATAAAAATACTCAGTCCGTTTAGCATTCCTAAATGATGATGCACGTACCTCAATGAGTCGCGGCACGACACACAGTGATATGGGCCTCATAGGCATATCCGAGCCATCCAGAACCCGTACAGCCACACCCATATGGCTAATCAGGTTTGCATAGGCTGCCTCACCTAGTAGAACGAACATATCTCAGATAACTCCCGCACCAACGGGATCATCCAAGGATCCACCCGCTCAGAACGGTTCGACAAAATCGTCGAACTCAAGAACAATAGGTAAAAGATGCGAGCATAAAGCCTCGCCGAAGCACCAGAAGGGCAACCCTCTGCCAAAACATCCACCAGAAAGGAGTAAGGCATCCCCTTCCCTCCATACTTGGCCACCTCCATGGCCAACTCCTCCCTGATACACTCCCTAGCCGTCTTCTGCGACAGCATATCTGCACCTCTGATGCTGTAAATCGAGGTGCCCGTGAAGGACAGACCCGTAAGGGCAGTGTAGTCCTCAGGGTAATAGTCATCTCCCCCAGGGAAAGTGAAAAGTGTTGGTGGTATTCCACCACCACTCCATAAGCAAGCGCAAGAACCGCCTAGACGCGTTCGGTCCCACCACCTCCCGAAAAACGCATACCGTCGGATACAAAGGGCATCCCTCCACCACTCTGCGAGTTCACCCATCCAGCTTCCCCAAGCGCTCCACAAAGACATACCCACGGTAAGGTCGACAAGACGTATCCGACTCGGCCCTACCAGCACGAAACCGGTAAAAGTCGGTCCCGTCAGACTCAAGTGAGTTATATGCCCAATTAAAGAGTTTGAAGTCCGTAAATATCGAAGTTATATGAGGTTGTATTTGACAATTTTGCGTAAAACTTTTTTTTTTAACGCAAGGAAGGAAATATATTACACAAAAGTTAAACGATTACAGAGTTCATAGCCAGTGAAATATGGATACTACTACCAATTACAACTACATTGGCAGTAGAGAGGAACTTAGCCCACCAAAAACCAACAAAGTTCCAAAGCATCACTACGAAAGTTATAATACATCCAAAAGTTAGGGTTAATTATAAACACGATCTCCTGCAGATCAGATAAATCAAATAAAACTCCTCGAAGAACCATGCGACAGATCAGTTCCCATCACTTCCTGTAGTCCTAGCACGAATGACCATGGCAGATTTCTTATCATTTTCATAGTCAGATTGCACTGCAGCAGGTGGGTCAAAATGAGATTTGTGACCCACCGCCATCTCCATAGCAATAGCAGCAAGCCCATGAGCGACAAGATTTTTGTGGCGTGGAATATGCCTCATCTGAAGGTCCCAGTTGCCAACCATAAGCTTTCTCACATCCTCAATAACTGCAACTAATTCATGGTGAGGGTAAGGATTGACTGTCGAAGTATCCAACATAAAGATCAGCGAGTCAACATCAGTCTCGACTTCAAGTTTCTCAACATTAAAAGCCTTTGCTACAGAAAGACCTTCCCTTAAGGCTAAAAGTTCAGCTGCTAACGGCGTCTTAGCATTAAACTTGCTCGAATAGCCTAAAAACCAATCACCTGTTTCTTTGCGTAACACACCTCCACCACCTGCCTTATCAATTCCTTTCCAAGCACCATCTGTATTCAGCTTCATGAATCCTTTTGCAGGTGGAATCCAGGTTGGATGTGGAGGAATGGGCTCACCCATCTTTTCTTTGCCCTTACCCTGCAAAACTGACACAGTTATCTTCCAATCGACATAAAACGCATTAAAAAGAGAGAAAGCACTTCCCATTTTTTGTTCAAAAACTGTAGAGTTTCTATGTTTCCAGAGATGCCAGATAGCCACTATAAAAATGATTTTCCAAGAATCACTAAGCTTTAAATTGTAGTCAATCCAATCAGACCAAGTAGAATTCTGGAAAATCTCAAAATTAAAAGCATTTGGAATCAGGACTCTTTGGAAAATATAATTCCATAGGATAGAGGAAGAGGAGCAGTCTCTGAAGATATGCAAATGAGACTCTTCCTGCAAGTTGCACCTAACACAAAGTGGAGAGATATGTGTAGCAAACCTGTTTAGACTTTTGGCACAAGGTAAAATTTCATGCATACAGTTCCACAACAGCATCTTATATTTAAAAGGAGCTCTAAGTTTCCAAAGACTCTTCCAAAGAAAAGAGAAGTGATTTACAGTAAAAGTACTTTGGGAACTATCAGGAGGAGAACTTAGAAGCAGATTGTAAGCAGATTTTATGGAAAAGGATCCTTCTTTAGATGGGACCCAATGAATAAAATCCTCTACAATGGAGGATTGAGGAAGGGGAGTGGCTAAGATCTGCTCCTTCAAGTCATTGGGAATCAAGTGATTAATATCATCTAAGTTCCATTTTCCATTCCTAATAATGTGGCTCACAAACCAATGGGCTTTATAATTAGGAACATCAATATCCATAGACTGATAAATAGGACCTGCTCCTACCCAATGATGATACCATAAGGACGTGGTAGTGCCATTTCCTATTCCAACTTTCAAACCTTTTTCTAAAAGAGAACGACCCTTCAAGATGTCTCTCCACAAGGGAGAGTGGTAAGGTTGGGGAGAAGCATTAAAAAGGGCAGAGCGATGGAGATACTTATCATTCATAATTCGAACCCAAAGTTTATGAGGTTGGGTTAACATAGTCCAACCTAACTTGGCCATAAAAGCCAAATTTGTAATCCCCGTAAATTTATAAATTTTATTAATATATTTTAACGTATATTATTTATATTTAAATAGAATTTATGAATTTTAAGTAATAAATATATAATTAACGTATATTTATTTTATTTTAAGTACGTTCTAAATATTTAACGATTTTTGAACTTTATTATATTTATATATCAAATGTATATTTAATTTTATTTAAATATATTCTAAATATTTTAACGGGTTGTGCAATAAAAAATGATGTTTGAATTTTAAGTTGAAAAGAATTCGAATTACGAAAATCGATTGAATTTAGAAAACGATCCTATTCGGTTTTAGATTCAAATCCTAAAACTAATATCCTAAGTCTAGCCCAAATGGGTAAAGCCCAATAATATAAACCAATAAACCCCATACTCCCTTCCTCCTTAACTTCACGTGAAAACAAAAGAAAAAAAAAAAAAAACCCTCATCCTTCTCCTTCACGTGAACCACCCTACTCCTCTTGATTTCGCACCACCGTACTCTTTGTAGCCGTCGCCGCCAACCACCGTCGGACCTCCGCCCCTGCGCCACCGCCCTTCGCCGGTCGGTACTCTCTTCCGTCTTGCTCTTTCTTCCTTTCTTTATTTTGTTGTTTTTCACTTCTCCTTAAGCCTTGTGTTCTTGTTACATGAACAACACCTCCGCCGCCGACGTCGACCAGTACCCTCTGTATCGCCGCCGCCGAAAGGACCAGCCACCGCCCTCCTTCATCTCTCCACTTGTTGCTTCTCTGTTTCTTGCTCAGCCACGTGCAACCACCACCGCGACCACCTGCAGCCACCTGCTGCGTCGCCTAGCTCCGCGACCGCCCAGCTCCCTCCGCCGCTCAACTCCCTCGCTGCCGCCGCCCCTGCCGCCGGCCAGCTCTCTCTCTTCTCTTTTTGGTTATTTCTTAAACCCTAAGTAACTAATTATTTTAATTTTGTTTATTAAATTAATTTATGTTTTTTGAATTAAATTTATGATTTTTATGATTAAGTTATGAAATTTCAGATTATATGTTGTTGAAACTAATTTAATTATTTTCAGATTTGTTTATTACGTTAAGTTAGGGTTTTAATGGAGTTTTAATAATTTAATTCATGTTTCTTGAATATAAATTATAAGCTTTTATGATTAAGTTAGATTTTCAGATTATATACTATGCTTAATTAATAATTTAATTTTCAGATTACATAATTGAATTGAAGTAAGAGTTTTTAATTATTAAAGTGTGAATTTTTAAGGTTTTTAATGATTAAATCATAATAGAATGACTATATATTATTAAAGCTATTATTTTTACGATTTTAAGAACGTTGATTATGTTTTGTGGACGTTTGAAATTATTCTATATTGCTGGAAATTTTAAAGGGATGTTTTATTGGAGTTTAGAATGTTTTGGGATCATTAGTTTAATAGTTATTATGCTTGGAGATTATTTAATTAAGTTTCGATATTGGGGAATGTTCTAAATAGGTTTAGGATGTATTTAGAATACGTTAGTGTTGCTGTAAATTATTAGGAATTGATTTGGGTACGTTTCTTGATTATTTTAGGCGGAGAATTCTTTGTGGGCGACTTTTGAATTCGTTAAAGTGGCCTATCAGTTTGTTTACACAAGGTACGTACATACCTGTGTGCTTGGAATGTGTGCTAATTGTTGAAACCATGTTGAACTTGTTGGTGAACTTGGTTGTGTTGAGATTGTTGTTGAACTTAGTTATGTTGATATTATTGACGAACTTGGTTAGGTTGAAATTGCATGTTTAATACTGTTGGACGGACATATTGAACTTATATTGCATTATGAGAATCGTAACATGTTAGTATGGATGATTGATACGAACATGTTGGTTGGGAACATTAGATTATTATATATATTGATTCAGATCGATTGTTTATTGTTCCCTTTTAGCTTTTCACTACTTTATAAGGGCCGAGGACCTTGTTTAGTAAGTTGAAACTTTATACCCATATAGAGGGGTTGATCAATATTAAAGGAAAGGTTGAATTAATTGGAATAAGTCTTGTGTGACATCTTTGTGATCACTTGCTTAATTCAAAGATAAAAGAAGTTGTGTTTACTTGTTGAATATAATATTTATGTTTGATGAGTCATAACCAAGTATTAAAAGTTAAGTCATGTAAAGTGAAACTGAGTAGCAATAGCTTTAGACTGTGCACGTCTAAAGTGACGGACAATCAGGAGTTGGGGTCATGGGTCGCCTATGGCTTTTTCTGGGGCCGGATTGATCACCGGTTCTATTTTATTTAAAAGTCCCTCGATATCGCAGGTCATTGGGGTTTACGGAGTCGCGCCCGTACCTCGTCTTCCTTAGTGAAGAAGAAGAAGTTTCTAGTAGACAGCTCAGTCCATTGCCTATTTCAATTAAAATAATACTATTGTTATAAAAGTCTAGTCCAGTCTAGCTTAGTCTGGTCAAGTGTGGCATTCAAATTAATGTATTGTTTACCCTTACCTTTGTTTCATTAGCATCATGTTAGGATTGTTCGTTTAATAGAATTATGTTAGGATTATTATTGTTTTAGTATGTAGTACTCAGCTTTGCTGATTACGTGCTTTTGCTTGTGCATGTTGATCATGGCTATGCCTTATTGATCCTGTGATGACCCAATCTTTGGTGAGCAGTCTCTAAGGATCAATAAGCATTGTCCATCTGCAGGTTTGAAGATGTTGCATCATTGGGATCGGGAATAGAGAGCTTGTATTTAGTTTTGATTTGCTAAGTTGACTTGGGTTTGTTAATTGAGACTTTAAACTTGTCGTACTATTTATATTTCCTTATTTTCGTTGGTTGATTTTTGGGGATTAAACCTGTAATCGATTATTTATAAACCTAAAGTTAGTTTTATGTTTTCCGCTGCAAAATTCTGAATAAGCCGTTACGTTTTCACACGGGCGATAATGCCTTGATAATTCTCTACGTTTTATATTAAAAGATTATTTTAGAAAAGAGAGAATTGTCGGGGTGTTACAAAATTCCACTCTTTTAATCTTCGAATGCCTAAACCACCTGCTTGCATGGGTTTCACAACGTTGGTCCAACTAGTACGTGGCACATACCTAGATCTATCCACTTTATTCCACAGAAATTTCCTGCAACCTTTCTCGATAGTGGTAAGAACATTAGACGGTAAAAGAGCAGTTTGCATGGCATAAACAGGATATGAGCTTAAAACTGATTTAATAAGGGTACATCTACCCGCCATATTAAGCAACTTGGCTTGCCAACCCCGAATACGATCCGTAGTCTTTTGAAGCAAATCAGAATAATTACTTAATTTCAGTCTATTTGAACTAATTTGTACCCCCAAATACTTTCCAAAAGAAGAAGAAGTCTTTAGGTTGTACTTGGAAGATAAGTCTGTTCTTAAAATATGGTTCATATTTGAAGGGAAAATAAGGCTTGATTTAGCTAAATTGATACGAAGACCAGACGCATTTCCAAAATTATTTAAGACATCCATCATAACATCTAAATTTTCTACATTCGCCGTACCAAAAAGAAAAACATCATCCACGTAAAAAATGTGAGATAAAGAGATATTTTTGGAAAGCTTAAGGGGAGCCCACAGATTTTGCTTCACGTGTTCTTCAATCATTAAAGATAATCTTTCAAGGCATAACACAAAAAGATAAGAAGACAAAGGGTCGCCCTGTCTAATCCCCCGAGAAGGTCTAAAATCTTTTGTGACTTCACCATTCCAGAGAACCGAAATGATGGGGCTAGAAACACAATTCATAATCAAATTGACCATACCATCTGGAAATTTAAAACCAAGCAAAGTTTCACGAATAAAACTCCATTCCAAACTATCATAGGCCTTAGTAATATCTAATTTCAAAGCCATTATCCGTTTTCCTTTTCTGGCTTTATTGAAGAAATGAGCAACCTCCTTAACTATAATAATATTCTCTTCAATACCTCTATTTGGAACAAAACTAGATTGGAGGGGACTAATAAGGGAACCCAAAACAGGAGTAATTCGCGAAACTAAAATTTTTGTGATTAATTTATACATGGTATTACAAAGACCTATAGGACGGAAATCTGAAATGTAAGTTGGGCATTGGGATTTAGGAATAAGAGAAATATACGATCTATTGAGCTCCTCAGGAACGCAACAATTCCTAAAACAATCAACAATGAAGTCTGAAATGGAGACATACAACTCCCCCCAAAACCTTTTGTAAAAAATGGATTGAATACCATCAGGACCCGGGCATTTCATCGAGTCCATTCTAGAAAGATTAGTCTTGATCTCCTCAAGAGTTGGCAATAACTTCATTTGGTTAATAGAAGTCTCATCTAGGGTGATAAGAGGAGCGAACGCAGGAGTCCTCTTACAAGAAACAAGAGAAGTAGTAAAAATCTTCTGAAAATGATTCGAAGCAATGTCTTTCAGAAGACTGTTATCAGTAACCCAATCATCAAAATTCAGACATTTTAAAGTTTGAATTTTTCCTTTACTTTTTTTAATTTTGGCCAAAAGGTGAAAGTATTTGGTATTATAATCAGCATGTTTTCGCCAATTAATTCCGGCCTTTTGCGCCCAAATAATACGCTCTTTCTTGAAAATATCATTAAGTTGATTTCGAAGATCTTGCTCCAAATTAACTAAGAAGGAAGAATAATGTTTAGCTAAGGCCGTTTGAATTCCATCTAGTCTAGCAAGTAATCTATTCTTGATCTTACCAATATTTCCAAAAATATTAAGGTTCCAGGATTTAATATTCAAAAGAAAAGACTTTCTTCCTTCCATAAAATTGTGAGTAGGAGGGTCCCAGTTATGGATGAAAAAATCTTTGAAATTAGGGTGCTCAAGCCACACCTCTTTGCATCTAAAAGGATAATTTCCAGCAACATAATTATTTATAATAGAAACAATAATAGGCGAATGATCCGAATAAATTCTAGGGAGATGCATTACCTGAGTTTGAGGGAAATTGTGGAGCCAAGTAGGGTTAGCAAGAGCCCTATCTAATCTTTCTTTAATGCATGCAACTCCATCTCGCATATTATCCCAGGTAAAAGGATTTCCAGAGTAACCCAAATCAACAAGACCAGCTTCATCTGTAAAATTGGTGAAATCTCTACACTGAGAAGGCCTAAAATTGCGACCACCACTTTTTTCACTTTGGGAAGTAACCTCGTTCAGATCCCCAACCATCAGCCAAGAGGTACTAGGAGGAGGAAGATTAGATTGCATGGTATTCCAAACCTGATGACGCTGAGCAACAGAGCTGGGGGCATGCATGCCAGTGATTAAAGCATCTTTTTTGACATTCTTAAAATGGAACAGGGCATGAAAATTAAAATCCCCAGTTGCATAATTGACTAAATCTATGTCCTTTTTCCAGAAAAGCCAGATTCCACCTCTCCTAGAAGTAGCAGGGACCACTCTAAATTCATGAAAACCTAATTGAGTCCTAACTTGGTTAGCACGCAAGTCATCCGCCTTAGTTTCCAAGAAAATGAAAGCAACAGGGTTTTGGTTGGACACTATGTTTCTAGCATAAGGGAGAAAATCATCTTTTGAGGCACCCCTAACATTCCATAGGATTAATTTCATATTCAAACAAGGGAGAGGGCGCTGAAGATTAACCTGGGGGGTAGAGCTAGGGTTTGGATAAGGAGGCATGTAAAACTCCTCCCAATCCCTCCAAAACTCCATTACTCCCATCGGACCTACGTCCTCCAATCGAATTGGGGTGACTAGAGCATGAACCTCCTTGGGTCTCATCGGAACCTTGCTGTACCTCGCCTGGATCTGCACTCCCACAACTTGACTTCTCGTTATGAACATGGCGATAAGGCGATCTGGTCGTCCCATATCGAGTCCGTGACTTTCTAAGAGCAAGTGAAACGTTGGCACTTCTTTTGGCACTTCTTTTTTGGTATTAGCATCCGGTTCATCCTTAGGGCTAATCCGGATTCGGGGCGAGTTCTGGGTGGTTAGGTTCCAATCCCCTCCCAATTGTTGTTGCGGGGGATCGAACACGGGTTCTCCCTACCAAGCTCAGCCCCAATCACCACTGAACCAACAAGCAATTGGTTTTTGGCACTTCTTTTGCGTAAAACTTTAGATGGAGTAAAAGTACAAGTACCATTTGCCTTTTCACCCTTCTTTCCATAATTGGTAAACCATGAAGCAATCTCAATGGCCAAGTCACTCTTCTTCCTCCTCTTCATCTTCATCTTCACTCTTCAAATGCTAAATCGCCTTCTTCGCGCCTTCTTCAAACGTGAAACCCTAATTTCAACCAGAAACTTCATCCTCTCAATCATAACTAAATTATCTCTCCTCACCCCTTCTTCAATCATGGCATCAGCATCAAAATCTCCTGTATTACCCCTTTCAAACCCGCCAAAATTCGACCCATCACAACCGTCAAATCCAGTCTCATACCCAATCAAAACCCTCCAAGAGCTCGAATCAAGATCATATTTCGACTCATTTCACTACCCTTTTAACAAATCTTCAACCCCATTAAATGGGGATTTGTATTTACCCCCAAAACCTAGGCTTTTGGTTTGCCATGATATGGCTGGTGGGTACTTGGATGATGATAAGTGGGTCCAAGGTGGGGCCAATTCTGATGCTTATGCTATTTGGCATTGGTATTTGATGGATGTTTTTGTTTATTTTTCTCATAATTTGATCACTATTCCTCCCCCTTCATGGGTCAATGCTGCACACAAGCATGGAGTTAAGGTAACTTCTTATTATTCATTACTAATTTAGTGTTCTGTAATTATTATGTACGGTTTTAGCAAAGTAGTTATGTGAATTTGGTGTGCTTTGTTTGTTGCCTTGTGTGATGGTTTATGTTGTTGATGAAGGTGCTGGGGACTTTCTTGACAGAATGGGACGAGGGTAGGATTGTGAGTGATCAACTGCTGTCGAGTACCGCGTATGCTCGTATGTGTGCTGAACGATTAGCCGAGCTTTCTGTTGCTCTTGGATTTGATGGCTGGCTGGTAACTTTTTCCTCTTTCTAACTATTACATACTTTTTCCATGAATTCTATTTTGGGAGTATTGGAACATCTGTAACTAATATTCTTACTATTTGTAACCACTTTGTTGGATTCATTGTGTAGTATCACTAATTGTAAAAATCATGTAGGGTAATTATTGTATTTGAAGGAACTTTTTTAAAAGACCTTTAATTAAATGGCACCTATTAAGGTGAGACGGAGGGACCCGAGGGAGTACAAATTTAGATAAACCTACGCCGGGTACATGTGAGCTCATAGGGTTCACATAGTAATTGCAGAGGAAGAAGGGTAGTTTTATTGATTCTTCTATAGCCGAGAGATGTTATTACAACTGAAAGCAGTCAAGAAAAGGATTTTGTTAAGGAGCGTATGACAATTTCCTAGGGATTTACCACAGATTTTTCCCTGCTTAACTCTTGATACAATGGATGTTAGGGAACTTGACACTTCATAAAAATTGCAAACCATCATAACACCCTTCTTTGTCTTTTTGTGTCAGTTCTTAAGTTTGGGCTTAATTGTCTCTGTTTGTTGAAATCGAAAGTCAAAACCGATTGCTTAGATGCCTTTTTCTCTTGGTCTCCTTTGGTACATAGGCGAAAGCTTAATAAGAAAAAAAGAAGTTATGAACACCAAGTTTAAGTGAACAGCTTTATCATCAATTTAATTAGATTGGTATCTTGGATTCTATAGATAGTTCTCACTTTCTCAGAGGTTATAATGGTTGGTTGAAGCAGGAATATTATAGGCTTCCACAAAGATTGGACTAGACAACTGATTTATTTATTCAGAATATGCGATACTTCTAACTAGATCTTTGACAAAGCCACCGAAAGATAGGACAATGTTCTTTTCCAGGTTCCAAGAGTTAAAAATAACGCGCATATGGGACTTGGATTTCAGATTTCTGTAATTATTTTAATTACATGTGTGAGCTTTTTTAAAACTGTTGATATCAGCTAGTTGCAGATCAATATGGAGGTCAAAATAAATCCTTCAGATGTTGCAAATTTGAAGGAGTTTGTCAACCATCTGACAGATATGATGCATATGTCAAAGCCTGGGTCTTTGGTGATATGGTATGTACTGATTACTGAGATCTCCCTGCCTTATTTTCTGTGTAAACAGTTCTTGATGTCTTGTTGTTACCTGTAGGTATGACAGTGTTACTGTTCATGGTGACCTTGCCTGGCAAGATCAGCTGAATGATAAGAATAAAGCCTTTTTTGATCTGTGCGATGGCATTTTTATAAACTACACATGGAAGGTTAGTGTTCACTTTTTCCTTTTCTGCATCAGTGGTGATTAATAACTGTTACAAGTTATTTATCTTCTCTACTTCACAGGAAGGCTACCCGAAGCTCTCTGGTGATATTGCTGGTGATAGAAAGTTTGATGTTTATATGGGGATAGATGTATTTGGAAGGAACACTTATGGTGGAGGGGAATGGAATGTGAGTACTTTCCTACAACAAACTCCTTTCTTTTGTGTTTCCATTTCTTGTTAGGGAAGTATAATAGACCTGTCAAACGGGTCGGTCGGGTCGGGTTGTAAAAAATTACTTTCGGGTTCGGGTTGAATCGGGTCGGTCACTTTCGGGTTTGCAAATGCTTGTTCAAGACCCAAAACTTTCAGGTTCGGGTTGACCCAACGGGTTGAGAGATTATAAAACGCGCATTATATTTTCATTAATTTAGGTGATAAATATACAAAATATTGGCACAAATTAACAAATTTTCCTAGTAAAGTTTATATTTAGTCAAATTCAACCATAAAATGGCGTATAATTAAAATTAAAATCATATTACACACAACAATAGTAAAAACAACGTGTCTATTATGCTTAAATTTTCTCATAATCTCATTTATTACTATAAATACAATGATTTTCAATCGGTCGGGTCCAAAACGGGTTCGGTCGGGTTTTGACCCATTCCTTTTCGGGTTGCTCGGGTTCGGATAAAATCGGGTTACGGGTCACAAAATCTTGTTCAGGACCCAGTATTTTTGGGTCAGGTTCGAGTCGACTTTTGACAGCTCTAAGTGCAAGTATTGAAAAATGAACACAAGATTTTACTGTGGAACACCCCTCCAACAATAAAGGGAAATACAAATTCACAGGCACACTTTTTTTTTATTTTTTATAATCAATATGGTAACAGTAGACTGTCACAATTTTAACAATAGATAAAATATAGCTGGAATTATTGTAATAACAATCCTGACTAAGATTCAACCTGCAGTATCTGTTGTCAAAACACCTAACAACTAATGCACTAAGAACTCCGTTATATTTAAGGATTCCGCCACTTGATTCTTTCTTTTTATGTAGCTACCTAAATTATACCACCAGTGCACAACTGCTTGGTATTATTATTCTGACGATTTCTCCTATCTTTACTTGTAGAAGCAATTAGCAAGTCTTATTATACTGAACTTTGCCGCCTTTTTTGACTTTGCACCACCAAAGGATATTCATGGCCTCCAAAGATAATTTTGCCGACATTTATTATTCTTTCAGCAACGCAGCTTCTGGGATGCAAGTCATACAACAAAAAAAATACTTTAATGGATTAAATCCATGAATAATCCTTGCCATTTCCCACCGCCTAAACTTTTTGTTAACACCACAAAGTAATATCCACTCAATTTGTGGAGTATAGTTTGAGGATATTATTCTAACATTAAATTGGAGTACAAAGAATAGAAGGGTTTCCAAAGTGTTTGAAATTCTCTCTACTTCAGGAATAGCTTGCTTCTTTACCCCAGACTCCAAGTTTTAAGCGTTACTGAATTCATCTGCAACATAGTAATGAGTGAAACTTTCCCAAGATATTCCTACATTCTTCTTTCTATGCTTGTTATGCATGCTTGTTTTGCATCTATGCATTTGCTGCTTGATAGTTGATAATGGAACTGAAACATCAGTGTGAATTACGTAAATGCCATTCTGTAATAGATATTGAACTTGCTGTGCCATAACTCGTGTTTTGGATTTATGCTTTTGACATCTGTTATAAAATGTTTTTTCTCTGTTTTTATCATATCAGCCGCTTTACTCTGTTAATAAACTGGCCAGTTTGTTGATACAATCGGATTCAGGTATAGCATAAAGTTAACAGTTATATTTTAGTCAGTAAATGTTTCGAATTTCTTATTTCTACAAAGTAACAAGACTTAAGTTCTAAAAAGCTATTCCCAACTATGTTGCAAAACTTTTGAATCACAATGATTAAGTGGATTTTTATTCAATTTTCATAAATTATGTGCAAACTGCGAACAGTATTGTAACTTTTGAATCTCTACAATGAATCAGGACAATAAGATGGCCTTTGTTATAATATGACCTAGTCTCCTCCATGTAGGTTCTCCCAAATAACATCTTATCTTGAAGCATATAATATACTGTATGTGCTGTGTTGTGTTTCTACCAGGACTTATACTGCCCCTTTGTATAGTTTTCTCTCGCATTTGATATGAAGAGTTTTGAGTCCTGAAGAATTTTTAATGCCTGTTGTTTAGAACAAGGAGGATAATGCATATTAGTGGTTTGAGGGGTGAATGAGTGATTGGCCATAAAAGGAAGTTTTTTTGAGTTATTGAGAAATAATTCAGATCTTAGTGACATTTTTGTTCGTTAATTATTGTTCGTGAAATTATTATTATTATTTTTTTAATTTTACATGCTATTTTGAATTGTACTTATTTTACTTATTCATTTATTTTAAACTTAACTTATTTTTTATTATCTCTTACAATATTTTTTTCTATAATATATATATATACATTTTCCTCTTATCTTACTTTCATTAATTCCACTTTCTCTTCCTTGTTTTTATTTTTTATTTTTTTATTATATATATATATATATATATTAATTTTTTTTAATTTTTTTTAACTTCCTGCTCCTTTCTGGTTTGATTGGTAACAATGACGATCTCCTACGACGATTCATGTTAGCCGACCCCAAAACATTTTGGGACTAAGGCTTTGTTGTTGTTGTAATTATTGACAGGGAAGCAAATACTAAGAAACCACTAATTTAGAAGTTACTTGTTCCAATATTGTAGACAAATCTTGCTCTAAATGTCATAAGGAAGGATGATGTGTCAGCTGCAATATTTGCACCTGGATGGGTCTATGAGAAAAAGCAACCTCCAGATTTTCAGACTGCTCAGAACCGGTAGCTAACTGATTCCATTTTGCATGATATCAAGTTCTAAAATATTTCCTCTATAACACTGCATTCATCAACCTCTCTATATTTGGCTGTTCTAAGTTAATGTCCTCTTTAGTTAAAATATATACACACACATCCAGTTAACCTCTAATACATGACATGCTATTGGTCAAATTCCATTAGTTTGTTATACTCCTTGTTATATATTGGAAATTAATAGAGACAAACATAGTAGGATGGAGTACAGTATCAAGCTTGCTCAATGGTTTGTTGTCATTTAATCTTCCTTTTCTTTTTAGAAAAGTATTGGATGTGACGTTGGTTATATCCTACAAAATCAAGTTGATGGACAATAGGTATCAATGAGCACTCAAACACCTATCAGGTCATCATGAGCTTGACTGATCTTCACCCCCTTCCCCCACAATGGGCACTAGAACCTTGTTGCAGGTTTTTTTATCTTCACCAATCACATTGATAATAATGATTGTCTTGTTTCATTAATTTTGCAGTTGGTGGGATCTTATTGAAAAATCCTGGGGAGTGATGCAAAGTTACCCAAGGGAAATCCCATTCTACTCAGACTTTGATCAGGTAGTGACTATGATTACGTTGGTTTAGTTATTCATTTTCGTTTTTCATTTCTCACGATTGTCTTTGAACAAAGGACGTTTTTAATGCATGGTAATGGGCATAGACACAAGGGACCCCTTTTTGTGTTGTTATATGGTTTGTTAAGGTAACTCATGACCATTCATTGTGAAGTGCAAAGAAGTGCAATATTATTCCACCCACACATGACAATCCTAAGATTCATATCCTCATTCATTTCAAGGGGGTGGGGGGTATCATGGAACGTATTATACAAACTCGTGAGTTTGGTCGCATTACATGAGTTTGTATAAATACTTTTGGAAATGTGACAGCTTTTCCGGACATCTTAAAATAGTACTTCCACCATTTTTTTTATAATTGCACCATTTGAGGTATCATGTTTGCGATGCACAACTTTAATTATTAATAAGTCACGGGTCCTATAAGTTCAGATACGTTTCAATAGGGTCCTATAAGTTGCAAAAGGTCATATAGGTTCCAATAAGGTCTAATAATTTATGATTAATAATTATCAATAATATGTAAGTATTAATTACTATGTTATAGTTAATTATTATCAATATAATGTCAATATGATTATAATGGAAAAGCTCAAGTAACATTTTAAAGATTACGTGTACATCAGAAATCAGTGCATGATCTTATGGCTAATCACAAATATTTTACAAACGGGTAGGGTCGGATTTTATGAATTCTGGACTTTTAAGCCGGATTCAAACTTGGATTTTAAAAATAAAGTGTTATTAGTATGGAATAATATTTATATTATTAATAATAACATAAAAAATATAATTATCAATATAAGAAGTAAATGATAAATACTTTATTTATTTATATTCCTTCCGTCCCTTTTTGTTCTTTACGTATTCTGTTTAGAGTGTCCCATTTTGTTCTTTATGTATTCCACTTAGGGTGTCCATTTTTGTTCTTTACATTGAGAATCTTTCCTTTTATATAACAACCTATGTACCTTGCTTTAATTGGTTCAAAAACTAAATAAAGCAATCTTATTGGTTGTTAGATTAGTTAGTGGATTGAAATCCTCTTTTGTTTGATTTATTTTTTTAATAAAGAATAAAAGTTGTTTTCACTTTATCCAAAAAAGACAATAAATGCATTTAGGAAAAAAGAAGAAAAAAAAATCTTTATGCTCATTAATTATATGTTAAATCGCGTGCATGATACCAAACGTAAAGAACGAAAAGGGACGGAGGGAATAATTATTAATATTTGCAATCAACTATTATAAATATTCTAATGGCTAAAAGTTTAGAAATAATTTGATAAACTGTAAATAAGGTCTAATAAGGTCTAATAAGGTTCTATCAGTTTAGGATAAGTTTAGTTCAACTATTAAAATTTAAGGTCCTATAAGTTGAAGAGAACACACCCTAATTATACATTAGCAAAAATTATAAAAAAATGATTTCATATAAGATCTCACATGAATATATTTTTCATTTTGTATAAATCACAACAGATATGCATAGGAGAATGCATGAATAGTATCAAATCCCAAATGGTGCAATTATAAAAAAAAGGAGGAAGTATATGTAACTGTTATTTCTGGATGGAGGGAGTATAATTGTATAAATACATTATATGTGTGTATATAACTGCATTGGTAGCAATAGCATGTCAGGTTCAACTACTAATAAGTAACAAATTTACGGTAATTTTATTAGTTTTACTTCCCTCCATGGATATCTTAAGATTCACATTGGTTACGCTCTTCTATTCATATGTGTTATAAGAGGATAATTAAGGCTGAACATAACCCTGTTTGATTTTACGAAATTTAACTAAAATACACTTTTTCAATTTTTGAAGAGACACAAACTACTTCATAATCCTTAAGATAGGTTGGTATACTTCAGGCATTTAACTAAAGGCACCATGAGGCATTTTAATTGTAGATTTTAGGTTTAGCATATGCAGGATTAGTGTTGAATTGAATCCATTATTTCATTTCTGCTATGCTATTATTGATCATAGAAGCGACAGGAGGACCTTTTTTAGTTTTAAGGTTTGCATCATCACTTGCAAAGACCTCGTAACATTTTTGTGATAGAATGCACTTGATATGAAATCAGTTAATCATTGAATGAACCTTGTTGGATTTTTTATTTTTATTTTTTTCTCTTATCTCAGGGACGGGGTCACCATTTTTATCTTGATGGGAGGCAACTTTCAAATGCTGATTGGTGCAACTTATCATGCCAAAGCTTTCAGGTACAGACATAGTGACATACCATGTTTCCCTCATCAACTTATCAGGCTTGTCTTGTTTTGGTTGAGATGTGTCTATTCTCTCTGAGCATGATTTATATGGTATGATGCTTTTAGTTGAACCAATAAAGATATTTTTCAACTACTCGCGGTCCTCGATAATCATCACCATGTTAAACAGGCATATAGAAATGGATGCTATAGAATATAAATGCTGCCGAGGAAAGTTTTTCCGGATTCTGGTTTGGAAATTGGTCGGAATTGTGAATGGCATGGTAATAAAATTTTCTTAGGTGGGGTCCGGGGAAGTCTAAGATGTATGCAGCCACTCACTTAACCAATAGGAGAGTAGAGACAAAAGATATTGTTTCCTAATGTACAGTTATCAATGTATCACATCTTAGTATCTTACACTCGCATTTTTCTCCCATTAATTTACATGTAACCGTTATTGATGATAAAACTGCTGGTATTTTTATGTTAAAAGAATTTATGTGGAGGAATAGGAGTATGGTGTATTGGAGTTCTTGATGAATTTGTGCAACATTTTTTAGCCTAAGCTGTTCTCTTGTGCTGAATATTTGCAAGATGTTGCTTGTCATAAAAATAAATGGCAACATGTCAAGCCCTGTGGAGGCAAGGTAATTTCGACATGCTATCTCAAAAGAGTTGAAGATATTGGAAAGCTTAAATTCAATTATAGAATTGGAGAGAACCACGTACTTTAGGGAATTTTCATATAGAGAGCATGTTACTGTATGTAACAAACACAAATAATATATTGCGGTGAATAAGAAGAGATGACTTGAATATGCGCAAACACAACCAACACAAATTACTTACGAAAATACTGGATGTATAATATGGATATCAGAGGATGCAGGCATTACTTTGCAAATTTGGGCACTCTGTAAACAGAATGCTTATTTTGCATGAAGAATGCAAACTACTTGCCCGTTGCCCCTCCATTTTTAGTTGTTAAACATTGCAAGGGTTTACATATTGGTCAGTTAAAACTGATTGCTTATTTGTGTGTGTTTGTGGTGATATGTTTATCTAAGCCTTTTACCTGGACAGAAAAGACATGATAGACTCGGTGTAGAACGTCGCGCTGTTACCTGTTACTTTTTCATGTGCATTTGCTTTTTTCGGTTACTGATATGTTCTCCAGAAAAACCAAACATGCTACTTGTTCACGTGACTTTATCATCTGTTGTAGCAATATATTTGTCTTAGTGTATACAACTATACATCTAATATCTACACATTTGGCAAACAGATCAACCCATTTGATGTATTTGAGGCTGCTTCTTGATATTTGAGTGTTTCCTTCACGTTTAGTCATGATGGAAACTCAATCATTTACTTGACTCTAATTGTGGTTCTCTTAGCATGCTTCCTGTAATAAGTTCATTTGTCCTCGCAGCCTTTCCTGGAATTTTCTGAAGACCCTGGATCAGATGATATACAAGTTCTTGTCAAGTAAGTAGAAAATTCCACTGTGCCTTTTTTGTCCAATGGTGCCCGTCTTCCATTTGAAACTTATTTTATCTTGTACAAGTGTATATATTTATGTGCATGTGCGCACAAACACACCCATACGGCCATACACATACCCTTTATCGTCCAATTGAATCCTACCTTTTCTAGGTATACCACAGTTAACTTCCATAAATTGCTTTGAAGGTGCATTGTCATAAATTGGATAGGTATCTACACTATTAACCAATAGTATTGAACTGTGCTAATGACACTATTGGTATTTGGTAGAGTTGACTAGTCCCTTAAATTATCGGGGTAAGGCCATGTGCATTTATCCCTCCTTACCGACTCATTCGTCAAATTGTAGTGGTGGTATGATAGTATGGTACATGATCAACAAATCCTTTGTCATAGACTTTAGTATCTTTAGAATGGAGGAGAACAAGGCTTCGATAAACTGTTAGAGGGTCCTTTGATTAAAGAAAAAGTCTCTTGGCTTATACAGGGTAAGGCTTGTAGTGTGTGCCTTTTCCCTCCTTGACCCCGCCTCTGTAGCATCCTCTCTGATGGTGGTAGTGATTGTTATTACTGTTGCTTTTGGTTCTAATGAAATGTTACATTTGTTTGTCAGCCTCGAGGAGGAATCTTATAGTGGAGGAGGGAATGTTACATTTGAAGGCATTCTTGGAAGCATTCCTTATTTCACAAAAAGGCTATTTCAAGCAAAACTCCTCTTAGGGGATCCAGCTTTGGGCTTTACGTATTCTGTAAGTCATATTCTAGGTTTTGCTGATTACTCAAGTGTTAACTTTCAACATCTTGTTCACCATTCATTTTTGAGGATGGTTGTGCATGCCCATTCCTTTCTCATTGAGACTCGAGAATGATGTAATGCAGTTCAATAATTTTATTAGCATTTGTGTTTATTCTAGTTACAACTGTTCATATATAGTCTGCCAAGTAAGATAAGTTTGGTAGATTATTGTTTACTTAGTTCCTACAAAATATTCTTAATTAACGTGGTGTTCTTCTAGGCAATGAACGTACTATAAGACTATTATATTCAGCTCCAAAAAGTTTAAGAAATTCTTCAAAAATAATTGTCTTCAGATGTTTATCTCGGAAAATGCAAGCTCTTGTTTAGACTAAGGAGCGCGTGCATTAGAAGATAGATTTGTGCTGTAGTGACCTCCTAGGGATGTTTAGTTGTTACTGTATTGCACCCTGTTGGGCTATTGTTACCTCCGCTTCTGGATTTTGTGAATTAACTCTGTTTCACATTGAAATAAGATGGAAATTTTGTTCGTGGTTGCTATTAGGGATGTAAATGCAGGAGGTTTTGTTGAGCACAGTAATTAATATCACTGTCATCGTTTTTTTTTGGAAAAATCAGTGTTCTTTTCGATCATGATATGGAACTCAAAATGTTTTGTCTGTTTTACACATTAGCTGATAAATTGACGACTCAGTTTTGTCTGAACAATACTTAAATGTCAATTGGTTTGCAGGTGAAGTCAGATGGGGACTCCCTGGTGGGCATTTCTTTAGAATTTCTCTCCAGAGAGGGAGAGACTATAACAGTTCTCCTTGCATCTCATGGGGATACTTTACTTACCCTGAACAAGTTTTCTAGCAAGTTCAGAAAAGTAATTATGCCTCGTCGGGTTACCAAACCGGAGTCTGCTGATGGGTGGGTCCTACAGGAGAACATCATTGCAATGCCAGGGTATACCCTAACGGAAATTCAGGCAGTCTGTTACAAATTGAGACCTGAAATCAACGAGGAGCAGATATCTGAGTACTATGCAGTTCTTGGTCATCTCTCAATCCAATATTCTGGTCAGCATGTACGATTGCCACCCTCTTCTTCATGGGTAGTTGAGGGTCAAGATGTATCATGGAAATCTGGCACGGAAAAATCCAAGTCCGTTTCCCTTACCATCTTATGGAGGTCGAAGGATGGAAATGATCTTAACGAAATTCAGAAATACAACATTTATGTTGAGAAAACATCAGAAGCAGATGGGAATCTGGATGTAAAGCTTCAAGCAGCACAAGAATTTCTTGGAGTTGCGCTAGTGGATGCCTTTTATGTTTCAGAGTTGCTAGTTCCTTCTGGTATTTCTTCACTCAAATTTGTCATCCAAGTTTGTGGTGCTGATGGGACTTGTCAACCACTCGATGATTCTCCATCCTTTCAATTGGATATGGAAGGTTAGCTACTGTTGGTCACTTGGTTGTCTTTCTTAATCATAGTTTCATTTTCCCAATTGGATATTAAGATGTTATCACAAATTTCTTCACTATTTTATGAATACACAAGTTTATGTTTGCATATGTCACGAGCTTACTTAACTAGTCATTTGTGGATTTCTTCCATATGTGGCAAAAAAGATTTGAGTGAGTCCTTGATGTAATGTGCAGTTTTGATTTTCTTGTGGTTAAATTGGCAATTAGTCGTGGGGGGATGACTCATCCAATTATGGGTGAGACATGTAGCAAAACCATCCCGAACAACAAGTCAGCAGTCAATAAATAAAAAGCCACCCTAACAAAAAGTCACCCCTCAACCATATAACAAGCCACCCTAACAAAAAGTCACCACTCAACAAATATACGTCACCCCTCAACCATATAACAAGTCACCGTTGTGCTGAAGCATTGGAGAGCATTTTAATGGGTCAGTGTGATAATTAACTCCTATCCCGTGATGCAAAAAAAAAAAAAAAAGATTTGAGATGATGTCCTCTGGATTTTATGTGTCTGGCTTTCCCTGCTCATCTGCTTGTCTTGTCGCACATAGAAAATAAATCTCGTTTATGCTAATTTACTTGAGAAGTATGTAATGTTTTATGTTCATTCTTTAACAGGGATATGAGCATGATAGTTAACTTTGGGGTAGGGCACAACAGGACCCCTATTATAACTTTACCGAAACCTGTTGCAACAGGTTCCGGTTCAGGGTTGATTTAAAAAAACATTATTGTCGATATATTAAAAAAAATCTAATATGATTTGGGCTTTGATTGTTTTATAGTTCAAGCTTAAATTGTTATTCTATGTTTATATTTTTCAAAAATGAGCTTGAATCATTTATGTTTTGATTTATGTGGCATTTTTATTTGGTTCCGGTTCCTAATTCAGAGCACTCGATATGAAAATTTGTATTTTCAGGTACCCTGTTGGGTACTTGTTCCAAAAATACCGAAACCGGTTCCTATTGCAATAGATTCCCAATTTTGTGTCCTGGAACCGAAATTTGAACAATAGGTTCCGGAACCGCAGGTTCCTAACAAGTTCTAGTTCCACTTTAGGGCACCCTAACCTTTTGCTCATCCATAGATAGGGGTATTCATATCTCACTTGTGAACCACCTTTTCTTCCTTTTAGTTGGTACTAGGAAATGTTATTTTTATATTGATTAACTTTGCTATTAATATCATAATGTTTCCCTCTCTCCTATCCAAAAAAATGGAACTATTTATTTAGATAGGGGAATCAAAATTATTGATTTAATGAGATTGGGATATTAGTTGGGCGAGGAGAAAACAAAATAGTTAATCCTTTTCACTTTTTTAGTAACTGAATATCTATTATTTTATGTAACTAGACACTTAAGGAGAGACTCGTTATTTTGAAGTTTATAGATAATACTTCATTTTTTAACCAAAAGTCCAAAAAAACTATATTTTTGAACCAAAAAGATGCAAAAATGTATATATTGTCCAGGTTTGTGCTGGGAAATTTGTAGGAAGAAAAAGAGGAAACACAGGAAAAGAAAAGAATAAAAACCAAAACCTGGGAAAAGGATTTCAGAAACCAAACTATCTTTTTTCCTGGGAATCAGTTGCCCTCGAGCCCTCAAATGAGAAACAACCATCCTTCCCATCCTTGTCTCCAGAAAGAAGCCAAAGGGGAATGCCTTTTTGTCTTTTTATGTAGACTTCCCATCTAAATTTCCTCTTTGTGAGCACTGTTTTTGTTTCTCTTCTCCATTTTGACTAATTTGCTACCTTCTCTTGTTCTATGTATATATGATCTTGTTTTCGAATGTGTCACAGTCTAAGGAAAACAGATTTTTTTCCTCCCCTATCATTTAAATGTCAAGATAGCTAGTAGATATATGCTTGTGATTATCCTTCACATGCTGCCGTGGTTCACTAGTGCTCAAACAAAACAGCCACCACCAACAGCTTCCTTAACAATGGAATCCCTAATTTTATAGACTAGTATGGACTTTGTTTCTAATAGAGAGATACAGAGTATTCGATCAAATGATTAACCACAAGAATGTTGAGGAGTTTCTCATCTGCCTTTTTGCTAAAAGTAAATTTACCTCTATTGAACAAGTTTAAATGTATATTTTAAAAAATCGAAAGATTAAAAAATATAAATGAAATGATTATGAAATTTGCTCACAAAAGTAAGCATATTTCACTCGGTTTGCTCAAACTTGTTAGGGACATTTTTTTATTTATATTTTTTCAAAAGTTGGAGGGTTGGTGGGGTTTTTGCCCCTTCTTTTCCTAAAACACAACTAGACAATGCAAGTCTGCAATTCACAGTAAAGATACTTAAAGACTAGAAGCCCTCCAAGTTTCCAACTATGGAAAAGCTTTCCATTTACTAAATAATGTTTTTTTTCAAAGAATGTTATATGTAAGTTATTAGGGTTTTTCATTTGCCTATGTTTCCATATGATTTGAGCATTAAGTTTACATAGGATGGATCAAATCCCTTTCCTTCAATTCCCTCGAGATGATCATATCATCCAAGTATCCGCAATCCTTATGCCAAAATGTTTTGAACTTTTCACTATTATTTTACTAAGAAATTTTCAAAAAAGAATCCATAATATCTGGTAGTGACTTCATTCTAAGGGAAGTTTTTGGGTGAGGACTACGTGAGTCGTGACAAAATTTTCTGTGCTTCGGTCTTAACAAACTTTTGCTGCTAAGACCATTCTAAATACTTAAAAAATAGAAGCTCTTGTGAGTTGTGAGTGACTGAATAAGACAAAATGGGAAAACACATTAATTACTGACCATCAAGTTGTTTGTTAGTCTCGGATTCTATGCGTATTAATTACATAGAAGATTAGCATGACCCCTATACAAGGATGACACACATAAATCGAGAAATGGTCCAAATTTTGTTCTGTTTAGTGTCTGCCAAAAACTCTTATTTAAAAAAAAAAAAACCCAAGTACTACTTCCTCCTTTTTTATTTTTATCATGTCTCACTTACATGCATTTTAAGGAAGAGATTAGAGAAGATAAAAACGGACAAATAATTAAAATAACTTAAACACCGGCAAGAGGAAGGGTTGTGTATCAGTATTCAAGTTAATTAAAAATGGAGGTGCTACAGAAACAAAAAGGGGTGTGACTGAGATGGGAATTTAGAAAAGTTTGGAAGTTTGACTTGGGAAAATGTTTCTCTTATTAAACAATGGTTAGGAAGAATCTTTGAGTCAGCTATTGTCCCTGTTGCCTCTGCATTTAATTATTTTTTATCTTTTTGTCTCATTTAGAAAACCAGTACTTTTGGTGAGACATATAATTGTAAAGGAGAGAAGGATTTGGAGAAACATGGTATGACATTAAATATTTAGTGGAGATAATATTGTAAAATGAAAAATCTGTCTTATTTAGTGTACTTGGCCCATGAACTCAGCACTAGCACTTGCCTCCCACGTGAGAAATCCAAGGACACTCTTCTCTACTATACTACTCTCAAATTAAAGCTTCTCCTTCCATAGTTAAGAAAGCTGCTAATAATATCTTATGATAATAGTATATTTTTAGAATTTTTGTTAACAGTGATTTCTGCTTCTTGTGTTTTGGGTTTCATGTTTAGAAATTTGCTTTATTTCTGAGCACATGAATGATGCACTGAGACATTTTCCATCCGAATGTGAAGCTGACGTGCATCCAAAAAAAATTAAGGCCTTATTTGAAGGGATGTGGTCATGAATTTTGTCTTAATTTGGTGCAGAACGTCCTGCAGGGATGTCCAAGTAACACATATCCATTTATAAACATGTAACTTTTTTTCATTAAATCAATAACTGCTCAGCACCACCGACTTAAGGTGATAAAGAAACTTTATGAAAAGAAGTCATATATTTCTTAGTACATTCACATGGAGTTACTGATGTTAAATTGTACAAAAAACTATTTACATTTTCCCTAATGCCTTATACAACAGGTGATTAAGGATATTCAATTATTTTTCAACTGTTAGTTAGTATAGTTAACTGTTCAGTTAATTAGTTTGATGTTTTCATGTCATGGTTTTGTCCTAGTTGGCATCTATGAATCACAAGCATGCATATGCATGGCGCGTGTGTGGCCTGCACAGTAATGGAAACTCGGATGTTTGATCTGCATGTCGTGCATGCACTGATGCCTTTATAGAACCCCTGGGTGTATGATGAATCTGCGCCTAAACCAAACTTATAATTCAAATGGTATAACGGGCTACTGCTTCTAGGAACTCGGGTTCAAACTATGCACTAAGGTTGGGAGGGGAAATGGTTATGGATTCAAGGTGTGATCAACCCTTAGTCCTTACCACAAAAAGGGGTAAAGTGGAGAAAAGATTCATAAGAATTTCCTTCAAAAAATTTGTTAACCTAGTTCACATTAATGACAGATTCCAACATTGATCAATAACAAACATTGAATATAAATTTTACTCCATTTGGATTGTTTGAGGATGACTGTTGTCAGTCCACACTCTTTCCACATTGTAGCCATCTTTTTTTATTCTTCTTGTCACATGCAAGTCTTGTTTGCCCTTTTAGATTCTAATAATCTCCCCCTTTCTGTTTTATTTTATAACCTGTTTTCTTTTATGGTCCTCATGAATATTATGTGCACATTAAATGACAACTTTTCCCTTTTTGTGCTCTTAATTGATATTGATTATACAGTTCAAAATGCTGCTGAACAAGATATTGAAATGATGTCACTTTATCTTTGAACAAATCTAAATGCAAAAAGGTTTTCCGCAAAAAGCTGTAGTAATTTGATGCTAATAATTGTAGGTAGCCTAGTTTAGTGCATTTGTGTTTAAAGGTGGGAATTTATGTTTGAAGGGGCATTAATCCTCCTACTTCTATTAGCTAGGTAGACTTTTAGCATAATTATAATAACTCAAACATAATTAATTTATATTTTTCTCCATGTTATCTCGTGTGAGAGTTGACTCTTTTCAACTTGGCCTTGTTTTCAAACATTTACTATACTTGACCTTTCCACAAATTTGTTTTTTCTAGTGACTATTACAACTACTCTTGTCTTTTAGACAATTTACTGTTTATTATATTTGCAAGAGCAAGAAAAAGGCATGAAAAGTGAAAAATCTGGAAAATAATTCTGTTAAGTTTTTTTTTTTTGTAAATGGAGTCCCACTAGGGTAAGCTATAGGGCCCTCCTTGTTTCGATGTTTCTTACTTTCTTTTGTTGGAGTAATTAGTACTAATTATAAAGAATAAGGAGATTAAAATGGAAGTATGTAGAAAAAGGGCAAAAACATGGATGCCATATTATATTATATTAATTAGTTATGAAACCATGTCATGTCCAAAGAAAGACTCCCTTTTGAGAGAGTCTTGAATTACATGATGATCAGTGGAGGATGGAAAGTTGAGGTACTGGTGTTGGGAGAGATTGTTGTGGAAAAGGAAAGACTTGTTGTCATCATCTGCCTCGAAGTTGTTGTTCTGATGTACTGGAGTTGTTGTCATGTTGTTTGAGTCTGGTTGCATTTGGATGCATAGTATCTCTGCTTGAGCTACTGCTAGTTGCATTTGCAGCTGCGAAACCTGGTTTTGTAGGTACGATATGGCACCTACACATCCATACACCGGATCCCTCATTCTTGCGTTTGCTTCGTACACTAAGCTGCTCACTGCATCTGCTCTTTGGTGCAACGGAAGCTCCTGTATACCATAACAAACCATTTATATGGAGTTAGAACCAACACCTCAGTTAAAAAGTCCTGCTGTTTGGTAGGATTTAAGGACGTCAGATGTATGAAATCTTATCCTTAACTACTACTAGTTTGGGCAGGTAGAGAAACTGTCTCCAAATGAGCACAAAATGCATGTATAAAATTGTTTGTATAAACACCATGTATGGAGTTAGAAACTTCCAACTAAGAAAGCTGTTATTGACAGGATTTAGGGAGGTCTGATATCTCTTACCGGCTTGGACTGGTAGAAAAAAGACCCAAAAAAGTAAATTTGTCTTTGTTTTAAGGAAACAAGGGCAAGAGAAAGAAACAAAAACATTTATCTTTGTATTTTTCTAGAAGTGCATAAAAATGTTGTGATCTTGTAGTTTGTGGTGTGCTGTTACTAACCTGTAACATTTTGCTGACATTGCTAGCGCCAAATACTTTATGAACGATGGCGAACTTGTGGGGGTCGTCGGAAGGGAAGTATGGAGCAAAAACGCAGTCTTTTGCACATCGTCGACGGAGCAACTTGCAAGAAGCACAAGGTGAAGTTCCATTTCCACCCATTTCTTTTTCTTTTAGTTTACTGGAAATGTATATAGAATAGAATATATAGAGGAGAAAAGGGAGGGGAGGGGATAGATAAAGCTATGAACTAACTCATACAAAAAGCCTATGGTTTGGAAAGAATGAGAAAAGGAGTGTGGCTATTTATAATGCCAAAGCATATGTGAGCTTTCGTGCGCTTAGTTAAAAATTTAATTGTTAACATAAAAGTTACATGATTAAATTAATCATTAACCATAGTTTATGATATGATGTCTGAAAAGAAGGGAGTGGTTATGTCATGGAGGATTTAGAAATTATTTGGCCTTCCTTCTGTTGCGAAATCAAACAATGGGTAATAAACTAACTGGTTTCATTAACTTTTTATTTTATTTTCTCCTTTTTGGGTTATTTTATTTGGGGTTGTAGGGTGGGGGGTAATAAGGACTTCGAGAGTAGGCTGATAGATTTCGAACTTTAAATACTTCTCCCTTCGTTTTTTATGGGGACAAGTATATTGATAAATATTGAAAGACATGTACTCTAATAAAAGTAAGGAATAATATAGTTTGTGAATTGTGATAACTTTATCGACGTGCTTTAAGAGAAATATTAAGATTAAAGTGAATTTTTGTAAATATATGTCCTTAAATTCAACTGTATGGTGAATATTGTTTGGTTCTGAAGTCTGAACCTTCAGGCTCAGTGTCTTGCTACAATGTTAGCAATAAGATAACTAGGAAAAGCTCTCATGTAAATGCAACAGTTTCTTACCAAACAACGTAAAACTCTTGCATTGTTACTACTTGGTACAAGTATATTTTACAACTTTATTTATTGTTGGGTGTTGACAGGGTAACAAAAAAAAGCACTATCATTGGGTTACATAGTACGAAGTATATAGTTAGAGCTGTAATTATCAAGCTTGATTTAACTCTTTAACAACCATACTGCTGATAAGTGAGAACCTATCACATTCACCAGTAAGAAGATAATGAAGCCCCCCCCCCTAAGTTTGTAGTTTTTTGTGGCTATTGTTGTTTGCATCACTATGTAGTAGGCATTTATACTAGCAAAAGGTCTTGCGTGCACTAGGTGTACAATAAATTATTGTACACCAAGATAACTTTTACCCATTTTTTTGTAACTTTAACCTAGTTTTGATTAACTTTTATATTAGTAAAAAATATTAATAGATAAACATTTTAAAGAGTTAAATGATTAATTTTATACATTATTAGTGATTTTGAAGAAATAAGTTTTGTTAAAATGAAAAAATTTATCACTAAAAAATGGATAACTTTTACCTATACAAGCTTAATTTTTAAGCATTTTGAGTTAACTTTTATTGTCGTGTACAATATTTATTGTACAACCCTTGTAAATAAGAATTTGTGTCATCAAAAGGTCTTGCATGCATAAGGTGTACAATAAATTTATTGTACACCAACATAACTTTTACCCAATTTTCTCTAACTTTTACCATGTCTTCTCTAACTTTTATATTATTAAAAAAAGTTGATAGATAAACATTTTAAAGGGTTCAATAATTAATTTTATACATTATTAACGATTTTGAAGAAATATTTTTTATTAAAATGAAAATTTTCATCACTTCAAAAATATATAACTTTTACCTATATAAGAGTAACTTTTAAGCATTTTACATTAACTTTAACTTCGTTGTACAATATCTATCGTACACCCCATGTAAATAAGAATTTGTGTTTGGCATGAGCGTTTTCAGTTCTCTCACTCACAAGTCACAAGTGGGAGGAAATCAATTCGGGAGTTACCCCACTTTCCATTCCTCCATACAGGTTAATTCCTGTTTCTATGCAGTACAATTGTACAAAATTCTCCTCCTTTCCCTTTTATTTTGTCTACATTTCGGATCTTGACACAAATTTATAATGGAAGTTAAATCTTTTCTAATATATTGGAAAAAAAACACATAGTCATATGAGGTCTTATTTGATTCGTCTGAATGAGTACTTTAACAAAATCAAAATCTTATAAGTTTTACGATCATGTAATTAGAGATATTAACGATAAAAAATATGCATTGATAAGTGTGCCCAAGATAAATGGGAAGAACTTTCGAGAACAGTACGTAAATGTCACTTCTCCATTCTTTTTAAGTTGACACGTTTTGATTTTGGAAGTTGTCCCACTTTTCATTCCTTCATAGGTTATGGATAATACCCATAAATGATTTGTTTTTTGTAAGAGATGAACATTATCATATGTTTCGGGTGCATGGTACACCATAAGACTTATGCATATTAAGCTCACACCATGACGTTGACTTATGAATTTTAAGCTTCGTCCATGATACGAGCTTAAACTGCATTAGTCTATATCATGGTCGAAGCTAAAAACTCATAAGTCTGTACTATGGTACAAGCTTAAAAGTCATAAGCCTGTACCATGGTACAAGCTAAAAATGCATAAGTTTCTGAAATTTTTTCAGAAAAAAAATTAAAAAATTGATGTTTCACCGGTAGACTCGGCCATGTAAACACGCATTTTTTCGCCGGCAACATGGTGGCGACGGGGACGAAAGTGGAAAGGTAAGAGGTAAATAAAGATGGTACATGAATATGTAAATATTGAACGAGGGCTAAACAAATAAGTGTATATGATGAGTAAAATAATAAGACGATTTTGAATAAAATGACAAGTCCCTTAAATTAAATAAAGAGAAAGAGGGACAAGATGAAAAGCTTAGTTGAGGAGAAAAACCAGGAATTTGCATTTGACCGCCGCCAAAGCTTGTGATTGGTTGCTTACTTGGGCCCCCCTGCTTTCATGCTGAGGGTTTTTTTGAGGGTTGAACACTGTGGAGTACTTGTATTGTTAATTTAGAATTTTAGAGCTACTAATTTTAGTCCCCAAACCCAAATTAACTTATATTTAAAATTGTAATTAATAGATAAACCTAATTAATGGTAAGTTGATTAATTTGAAGGTGGCCCGACGTGAATGTTTGTTAAGAGTTAATTAAGACAGACATTCACGTGAATTGCACAAATATTGCACAATCCCCCCCAAAACACTCCCTCCCCGATACCAAATTAGTTATGCAACATTTTCACTTGGGAGTGGGACCCAAAAGTCCACCACCACTTTTTGCTTGTATTTATGTCAAATGTTATCTATACCTTTGAATTAGGTGCATCTTCTCACATAAAATAACCATACATAATCATTTACAGAGCATATGAGTAGAAAATTATGATATGATGCTCTTTTCGTTATGTCAATACTTCTTCTCATATAGTCATATGGGTGTAAATGGGTACTTATGACTAGTCCAAATCAAACCGGCTTAGTTTACGATTGGTTTAGTCTTGAATTTAATATTCCTATTACTCTACCGAACTTTATCTTTATTTTCACTTATTCTTTTTACGAGATTAATAGATTATTATATGTTCTGATTAATAAAGTTGAGGGCTAGTCAATAAGAGCTGAGCTGCTCAAGTTTCACTCAGAATTACAGTACTTTTAAATAAGATAAAGGAAATTTAGGTGTAGACAGCGTATTCTTAGGCGATTTTCCTTTGCATATTTCATGTATATCTCACACAAATGAGTACCTTTTCTCTCATTTATGTGTTTCAATTACATATTCAACTCTTTTTTTTGGTGTATAACCAAGATGTTCACTGCCGTGTCTAACCTTTTCGTCCCACATGCTCCAATTAAGGGTTAAGGGTTGCCCAATTTGTTTTCATTCCCGAAGGTTGGGATTCAAACTCACAACACATATTGTTTATCCAAAATCATTATTCTAAAATCAACACATATTGTTTACTCCAAAATCAATAGACAAATTGAGCAACCACTGTATAAGCCAAGATCAACTTGGTTTCAATTACAAAATCATTATTCTATTCACTATTCAAGCTATTCTCTTTTTTTCTTAATTACCTCTATAAAACAAAAATATTTTAAGTTTGGTAGCAAGTTGCATAGTTTATGCATGCATGCAAAGTTACTACGGAGTATTCAGTATTTGGATTAGTAGTAATAATTCCAAAAATCAAGGTAAGAATACATGCTGCAATATATCTATTCCCCAGGCCACTCTTTTACACGAACATCATTCTTGAAAACATATTCTAAATTAATCGTAAGTTAATACTTGAGAGAATCTTTTCTTTAATAAGCTTATTATGCTGTTATTTTTTGTGCCAGTTTTTGATTTTAATTGATCCAATTTTTTCAACTCAATAAATTTCTTTACAATTTCTCAAATATGTTAAGTTAGCAATCTGTGTGCTTTTTTATTATTGGTTCATTTTGATAAATAAAACAATTTTATTGGTTGTTGTAATGATTAGTGGATTGAAGTTTTACTTGGGTTTATTTTTTTAATAAAAAAAACATCTTTATTAACATTGATAAACGTGTAAAAATTCAAACGTAACAAACAAAAAAAATCTTTATCATCTCAATATCTCATATCGGTCTTCATACATAATTAACTTATTCAATCAATTAATATAGTCATTATGGGATTTATCATCGGCAACCAAAAAGGGTTAAGGGGGTTAATATTACCCCCAATAAAATCAGAAGAGAGAAGTTCCATTAACAAGGACCAAGGGACATATCTGACAAATATTAAAATACAAATCGAAAGGATTCTCTTAAGAACGAGGGAATCTAGAGATTAAGACATAGATCACACTAATAAACCAACACGTGTATATCATATATCAAATTATCAATAGGTAATTACAATTACTCTTGCAATTTGTGATTAATTAATGTTGTCAATCATAGCATTAGTCATTTAATTAGCATTCAGCACAACTCCTTTTATAACAACCACACTTGCTTCAATTCTTGAAAAGGTAGGGTTTGTTCTTTCCAAACATAACTTAGGCTCGGCTCTGATCTACGTCGTTTTAAAGTGAGACGCGAAATAAGACCTTAGATTAAAAAGGGTCCCATTTTCTTGAAAATCTTACTAGATGTAAAAAAAATCGACACAAACACGTGCGAGAGACATTAGATCTCTACTTTCAATCTCTGCAGTATATTTTTTGAGTTGAAGGTGGATACATAACGAAATATGTACAAGTTCGGGTTATATCTTAAAACTAATTAATTGGTAATTCGCGAAACAAACACCAATTTTATGACCCAATCCATTACATTCTTTCATACCAATCTATATTTAGTATATGAACCAAACCCCAAAAGAATACAATCAAGAAAACATTAGAACAACAATCAAAATAATTTTAAGAAGATTCTTGAAATCTAAAATTAAAGAATTAAATCACTGAAAATAACACAATAAAATTAAACATTTCTGACATGAGATTAAGAAGCTGTGAGGTGGCTGATGTTTTATAAAAACTGGAACAAAACCCAATTTCAAGGGAAACGTTATTAAAAAAATAATTAACATAAATAAAAATTAGCCGAGAAATTAAACCAAAACCTTATCCCTCTGCAAAAACTCATTAAATGCAGCTCACATGATTCCAAATCTTCAACGTACAATGAAACATTATAAACACATCGATCGATCATGCATCACTTCTTTCTTTGCATCTTGTCTCTCTTAGTATTATGAACCTCCTTTTATGTTAATTTATTTCATGCATGAATTGAAGAAGCTAAAGGAATATTTTCTGTCACCTTAATTGGCCTTGCTCTTTAATAAATGTTCATGGTCTTCTTACTAACCTTTTGTCTATATATACTTCTCCATACCATTGTCAATTTTTAATGTTTCTAACATTAATTCTGATGTGTGAATCAAGCAAAGGATGTCATGGTTAATCTTGGTCATTTTCGACCTTAGCTTCTATGTTATTTTGTGTCATTTTCCATATGGTGTTTGTTATAACAGATGCAAAGAAAGATTAAATAACGTAAAAAAAGAACGTGGAGATTTAGCGCACGTAGTTCACTAACAATGTGTTAGCTACGTCCACAGGCAGAGGAAAGTTTTATTGATCTTGAGGAGTACAGGTTACAGATTACAACTATGTTATGACCTAGAGAGTTTATATAGTACTCTCTACACGAATGCGGAAAAGCCCGGAAATTAGGCTCAAAACAGATAACCCTACTACCCTGGTACAGAACAACGGATATCGTAAAGTTCGTGAATGTTGCCCCCGAACCCCTAAACTAGGGGCGTCACTCCTGAACCCCCGGCTCACTGATCAGGCAGCAAGATCCCCGTGTTGAAACGTTGCAGTAAGAGGTTTGACCAATTCAAGACATTATTCTAACAGTGTATTGAATCGGTCATACACTCATACCCTTTGTATTTCACTTGAACTCATGGAGCATGACCAAATTCAAATAAACCAAGATTTGTTGCTCCCCAAGTATTAATTGGAACATTCATGTTAAAATGGAATAAACCTTGACAAGAACCTAAAGATACCTTATACCCCCTCAACTAAGTACCAATGCTTAAATAAGGTATAGACAGCAGCTACCTAGTTAGAGCTATGGAGTAGTTTAATGAGGAGTACTAAAAATGAAAAAGGATTAATTAGTCAAATTAATAGTACTAAAAGGAGGATTAATTAAAAATAAAAAATAGTTGATTAAAATAAGAAAGAACCAATACTTAGTAGCATTGCATTAAATGATTTCAGAACCCTAAACGTACCTAGAAATATGAGAGAGTCTCAACCGAAGCAGAAGTGTGGAAGTGAGGGAACCCTTCCTTTGAATTTCTTCTTTTTCACAAAATTTGATGAAAATTGTTTAAACCCAAAAAACAGACATCTTTTTACCACCTAGATAACCTAAAACCAACCACACTTGTAACTTACCTAAACTCCAATATGTGCTTCATTTAAGATTATTCATTTTCGAGATGCATGTTTTTTCTATCATCTTAACTATTTTTTGTTGGTGTGAAAAGCAACTACAATGGCCTTATAAATTACGAATGAGAAGAGGATTACCATTTACCACCATATGAGATATGACTTTTAGTACATGTAAAATAAGTTTAATCTTCTTTACTAGGTCAAGATCTCATTATATTCTTGTTGCATGCAATGGTTTTTCTATCATTTAACTTAATTGAATTGTACTACGTATATGTTTCTTTTCTTTTTCGATCTTGTTTATTTAAATTTTCGTTTTGAGGTCAAAACTTTGTACACTAGTAGAAAAATTGTCAAAAGCTCCCGCACAAAAGATGCTCTTATATTACAAGGGCAACTTTTAGTTTGTATAATAATGTTTTTTTTTTAATTTGTTTTTTGTAAGGTCTGTTGATAAAGGAAAAGCGCATCATTTGTATTATCTCTCTCCTCCTCACACGGTCACTGACCTCATTTCTTTTTGTTCTTTATGTTTGATCTTTTACACGTTTATTAACTACTAATTAATGTGCATTGAGATTCCTCTATTTTTTTATTTAAATAAGAAAAAATACGTTTATTTATAAGTTTTCACTCTTATTATAATTCTGATATTGGGAAAATGAGAAAAACTTAATGTCCCAATAGAAAAGTGTGAGAGATTAAATGACCCAATGAATTTAATTGGTTAAAATAATCATTTGACACAAATTTTAATAGAATATTAAATCATTTATGTGATAATATAAAATGAAATGTAAAGAACATTTTGAGACACCCAAAAAGAAAAACGCAAAGAACAAAAAGAAACGCAAGGATTAGTTAATTAAGATTGCTTATATATTTGCATATGCTATAAGCCTATAAGATGTTACGAAGTACTTTGTAATCTGTATCACGCTCATCTACATACACATAAACAGGGGCGGATCTATATTGTAAGTAGGATAAACAAATGTGTACCCTACTTTTTTAAAAAAGAAAAATAAAAAAAAGCTTCAAAAACCGAAAGATCAATGTGGCAGTTTACAACTAATAGTAATTATTATCCCCCAAAGATAATCACTAATGACATTTTCCCTTGTGGTTTTAGTAGATGAAAACTTTGACTTTTGAAATCCCATGAACTTTTTTGTTAAACTTTTTCTTTACTTGCCTTTACACAATTCTATACAACAGGTTTCTAAATATGTTGGATTTTGCATTAAAATTCTAAATAATGAACTATGCATGTTTTCTTTAATCAACTTTTTGCTATTAATAAATATATATTTTCATTAATTTTTAAAATTTTGCTACCTAGTACATGCGCACCCTATTTTTAAATCCTGGATACGCCACTGCACATAAAGATGGACGTGGGGAATGAACGGACCAGGACCATACCAAACCCGTTTGTAACAGGCCATATTGGGTCGGAAAAAATGGGGCCCATGTCCATGTGTCACCGGGTCAAGCGGCCCGTCGTGTCATACCTAGTCGCTTTTTCAAAAAAAATGTGGTCTATGTCCGATCCATGTCTCACGATTTCATGCACATCCTCGATCATGCTTTATGCGTGATGGGACGGGATTCAGAAAAGCTAGATCTAATCATCATGGGCCCTTCCCGCTGGCCCGACCTGACCAGGCCCAAAAATTAGCGGGTTTTGGGCAGCCTATCCCGGCCCTGTTTTCGGGCCCGACCCGACCCGAACTTTTTAAAAAATTTACGGGATTTGGGCAACGCAAACCAACATTTTTAATTATAAATTTGGCCCGGCCCGAAAATTGCCCGAAAAGCCCGCTAATTTTGGCCCGACATAACGGGTTTTGGGCACATAAAATTGGCTCGGCCCGGCCCTACACAATGGGCAGTTTTTTATTCTCTCGGCCCGGCCCGGGGCAGGTCTAAGAAAATTATCAGAAGAAAATCATATTTTTCACGGCTGCAACAGATTTATAGACTCCCTCGTTGAAAAATGTTGTAAATCACAGCGATATAAAATAGGGTATACATAATATTTGATATACTACGATCGTACACTACTACAAAAAACCCTTTTGGAGTCGCCTCTTAAGCACCTATAGAGTCGCCTGAGGGGCGACTACACAGGGGGCGACACTATAGGTACCCTCTTTACGTGTCGCCTGTGACCCGACACCATATGGTGGTTTATGTGTCGCCTCTTATCTTGGACCCGACTCAAAAAGACAAAATTACATGTTTATATATTTTTTTATGAGTCACTTGCTTCTGTAGAGGCGGGCTCAATCTTGAAGGTCTCAGCTGCAATAGAAGGCATGATCGCCTTTGGCAGCACGGACAGACTTGGCTTAGAATAGTCCGTAAGCCGTGGGGTAGGTGGCGGTATCAGATTTTCGTCACCCATCTCTATCTCTGAAACTGAATCTGTATTTGAAGGAAAAAGATCGCCAATATTATGATCAGAATCAGAGTAATTCCCACACTGTGCAATGAAAGTTCTTCGTCTACGAAAGGTTCTTTCGGGCTCAGGATCGAATGGAGTAAGATTACTAGTACCTACGGTCCTGGGCATAAATAAAGACTACAAAACAATGTGAGATCCGGTCTCAAGGAACGTGAGTTCCTTGAGTAGTAACAAACAATAATCTAGGATAATCAATCAACAACAGAAAATAAAACCGTTTCCCCGGCAACGGCGCCAAAATTTGACAGGCTAAATCGCACTCCTATCAAAGATAAACCTAACGTTCACCAACTAAAAATATAGCAAGGGAAGCAGGGATCGTATCCACAGGGAAACAATGTTCTTTCTACTATTAATTAACTAATCTAGACTACTGGTAACAAAGAATTGGATTGGTTTGTATATTAAGCTAAGGCAAATAATCAAACTGGAATATAACAATATTAAGGGAATCTAGGGCAGCGGTTCACCATAAATGCAGACCGGGATTGGACAACGGACAATAACAATTAATTAACAATCATAACTAGGAAAACATGCATCTCTCGAATCTTATGAATTCCTTAGGATAGAACAACTAGCGGGCTCTCGCTACGTACTAGAAATAATTCCTATCTAATAGCCACAGACCAAAAACATCAGATTTATACCTCTCGGCGCATAATCTAAGGTTAATCAAACTCAAATCAAAATAGTCCGGCCGAACAGAATTGACGAGCAATAATAATAAGCTATAGAAATTATAATCAATCAATCAAATAATCAAGTCCACATATAATCCCAATCATGCATTCATGGATCCCCTAAACCCTAGAAATTAAACTACTCACTCATGATAACTAATAACAAAGCGATTAACATAATGGAAAACATGATCAAAGCAATAGAATAAATTAAAGTAAGAAGCAGTACCTAATTCTCGAACAATGGAAATTGAAAGCTTGTGTTTTTATATAAATCGAACTAAGTGTTTGAATTAATGTAGAGAGGAAATAAAACTTAGAGAAATAAACTAAGGGTTTAGTGCTGGAAAAAAATATGATATAAAAAATAAAACAAGTTTGCTTATATAGTTTTGCCAAAATAAGGCCTAAAAACGGAATTAAAAACGCGAAAAACAGCTGGAGGTTGGCGTCGCCCGATCGGGCGAATCACTCGATAGTCGGCCCGATCGGGCCAAAATCCGCCCGATCCGGCGGATTGCGAAATCTCCACAAAGCCTCCAGATTGACCGCCCGATCCGGATCGGGCGAGCTGCGCCCGATCGGGCGCGCGTTGATGAACTTGGCTTGCTTATACTTCCGCCCGATGGTTGCATTTCGCCCTCAGCTTCCAGGGCGATTTGCAATCTTCAATGTATGTCGCCCGTATCACCAAGTCTAACTCCCGGGGATCAACCATAAGCATCTAAGGCTCCCGAAAGTCGACGATGGAGGTCCCGAACTTCTCGGACTCATATAGTGGCCTTGATCAACAATGAAACGGGTCTAAAACGACCAATTTCTCATAATCAAACCTGAAACTCAAGGCACACTCAATAACACACATTAGTACTAGAAACGGCTCCTAAGAGCACGTTTGATACATAAAAGTACTAAGGGACGGGGGTAAAAACTCTATATAAAACGCATATATCAAACTCCCCCAAGCTAGATCTTTGCTTGCCCCTAAGCAAAGAAATCATCGATGAATACATAAATCAACTTCACCCCAAACACATCTTAAAACAATGGATACGATTCAAGGCAAAATCCAACAAGCATGCATCAATGTCAACCAATCAAATCCATCCAACCGCTAATCCGCCTTAACAATCGTCACGCAAAGCGAACCAAAAATGCACATTGGAATTCAAGACTAGTGCTCACATACTCGTCACTCATTTATGTGGCGGATAAAAGATGTACCCGTTCGCTCTCCTCCCAACATATAAGTGAACAATGCCTTCCCAAACTCACAACACTCGTGTGTCTAGAAAAACATACACTCAACCTAATAGTCGACTCGAAATGTGTCATGTCATAACTTGCATTGATAAACAACTACTTTCACATTAATACAACTCTATGCACAAAGGTCGGAAGGTCTTTCAAGCTTGTAATGTTAGGCTTAGGTAAGGGTGCGGTAAATTTGGGTAAAATGTGAGCTTAAAGCCTTGGCTTTGGGGAGCATAAATCCTAGCAAAACCATGGTCAACCACAAATGATGACCACAACCACAACTTCCCACTCAACACATGATGAAACAACAAACAAACCACACTATACTTTCTTGCCTTTCTTTCACAATTAAAATCAATCACTCATAAAGATAAGAAATTACAATACTTGAGTGAAACAATGCTTTGAATTTTCTTGAGAATAACGATTTTTCCTTATTTTTTTTTTCCTTGCTCAATCTCTTTTTTTTTTTCTTTTTTTTTTTTTTTTTTTTTTTTTTTTTGGAACCTTCACACGATTTTTTTTTCTTTTATTCTCCTCATCTCATTCATTTTTTCAACAACAATCACGATAAGAAGAATTTCCCTTTTCAATACTCAATATGCTCAAAATGTACCACACTGCAACTCCGTCACCTCACTACTATTAGCTCCCCCAAGCTAGGCTTGGGACTAGTAACCAATGGGGAATTTACGGGCTTGTAATGTGGTTAGTCACCGAATAAATGGCACAGGCACAACATGGGTAGAAAAAGAGGGAACAAACGTATCTAATTTCATCTGAAAGCTACCTAAATAGAAAAATGCCTTCGTCCTCCACAATGTGCATGTATATGAGTCATAAAACATGACTAATAGTTGCAAACCAATACTCAAAATCAATGGCACACCAGGAAGCTATCACACATCCTAACCAAGTCAACTAGTCAAGCACCAAGTCCACAAGTAGTTGGTCAGAGTTGACTCATGTCAAGGCATCAAAGTAATCGGATCTCAAATCATGGTTAACAAATCAACAATGCTCGTCATCAAAAACCAAGAATCAAAACAGTTTACAATCAAGGGGCACAGGGAAGCATGGTTTTGTATTCATCGGAACGTATTTTTGTATTTATTTTTTATTTATTTTTTTTTCAAATCAATAAACTAATCTAGAAAGCATTAAACACACCAAAATAAACACACCAAAATAAAGAAATGCAATAATAAAAGAAAGACATACCTACAATGTACAAGTAGTGTGAAACCCCCCCCAAACCAAATCAGACAATGTCCTCATTGGCTCAAGGGTATCGAACCTCATCATCAACATCATCTCGGCATCACTGATGGCCTTGGCCATCATCACCATCATCATCACCATCATCTCGGCCAGCATGCCCACTAGGACCCGCTCCCCACCCTCCGTACTGGGTGGGTGTGAAGGTGCCCATAGAACCCGGAGCTCCATATCCCTCCGCGGGATAGGTAAACCAGGTAGGGTGCTCGTAATCTGGGGCAATATAGCCCTGCCTGGCATACTGATCATAAAATGGGAACATGGTCCTCTGGTGATCAGCTGCGAACTCCCGGAACCCGAGCTCCAGTCTGCTCAACCTCTCATCAATGGACCCCTGATCCTCATGAACTACCGGGCCACTCTGGGGCCTCCCCGTGTCTCGACGCCCCCTCCTGAAGTAGGTGCGAGGCTCTGGATGGTACTGATGGGGCTCTGGATGAGGGTCAGGCTGAGGCTGGGGGTCAGGCTGAGGCTCTTGCTCAAATCCAACAAATAGATAATGAGCCTGACCGGGTCTGAAACTAGTGCGGTCCTGAGGGTCGGGCAAGGTGAAAAGCCTGTTTCCCTCGAACATCCAGTACATGGCTCCCGGCCTAAATAACCCATGCTCCCCCTGTAGCCTACGGAGTTCAGCAAAATAAGCCAAATCAAGCAAGTTGCTACCCAGAACTGGAATCTGGTTAGCCTCTGTAAAATTGGCCGTGGCCATGGCTATGTGGGTGATCAACCCACCAATGGTAATCTTGGTAGTATGTGTGGATGTGGCTATGGAGTAAAATTGAGAGGCCATGTGATGGGCAAGGTTCATTTTGTAGCTCTCCTCTCCTTCGGAAACGTAGCCGCCTAGGATCTCTAGCTCCGTACTCCTAATGTTCTGGGTCTCATCCCTACCAAAGATAGTAAATCCTAGGAACCTGTAAAAGACAATGGGTACCGGGTGCTGTATCTTGGAAGCATGCAAATGTTGCATACTCCCGGGATTATCATTGCCCGTAAGCTTTCCCCACATGGTGCAGTTGTTATGGGTCTCCTTAGGTTTCCTACTATATGTGGTAGATAATCCAAAAATCCTACCAAAATCAGATAAGCTCATGGTGTAGGTTCTATTCATCACACGAAATTGAACCGATGACACGGTTCGATAGCCATCCCTACGCACATTAAAACTACTCAAGAATTCTAGAGTCAACCGTCTAAATGTGAGACGGAGCATACTATACATGTTACTCATACCAACACCAACAAAAACACATTTTACACCACGCTCAATTCCCATTTCATGCAAGGATTTTTGACATATAAAGCGAGTAGGGATTACCTCCCTCAATTTGAGGTGCATGAATCGTGCTCGTTGCTCCTCCGTAATAAAGATGACATCCGGAAAATCCGTGTCGGGCTCGAATTGCGGTGGTGGAGGTGGTGGTGTCGGTTCCCGAGCTCGGCTTGTGGAAGCCTCATGTTGATTTCTTTGTACCCTCGTGCATTTTCTTTGTGGTCTATTTGCCATTGATGAAAAATCTGAATTTTTGAGTTTTTTTTTTTTTGAGCTTTTTGGGTAAATTTGGGGGTTTTGTGGGGATGAGAGAAAACTTAAATCGGTTAGGTGTAGGTTGTAGAGGATGATGAGAGGATGATTTTGATGAAAGAATTGTTGAATTTGGTGGAGATTTGAGGGAGATATGGTGGTTTGAAGTTTTTGGAAGTTGGGGTTTAATGGAGGAGTGAGAGAAAGTTAGGTTGAAGATGAAGAGGAAGTGAAGAAAGATTGGGGAAACCGTGAGTTTATCGCTGAAATCGCGTCTCGCCCGATCGGGCGACTTTCCGCCCGATCGGGCGGGCTGCGATCCTTTTCTTTACATGCGTGCGCGCCCGATCGGGCGCACCTCGCCCGATACGGATCGGGCGATTTGCGAATGCTCATTTTCTTGACTTTTTCCTGCCCAGAATCATCCTTGACTTTTCCTCGAAAATTTCCTCAACCGCCCGATCGGGCAAAATAATTTCGCCCGATCGGGCCTTCCACTCGTCTTTTGCGCTCGATCGGGAAAACTAACGCCCGACTCGGGCGTTCCACTCGCAAAAGCGCCCGATCGGGCGAAATTATTTCGCCCGATCGAGCATTCCACTCGCTGGTCCGCCCGATCGGGCAGGCTGCGCCCGATCGGGCGGAATTAAACTGCAAGAAACTCATCCGTGCGCACCCGATCGGGCGCACCTCGCCCGATTTGGATCGGGCGGTTTGCAGCGTGCTTGGCCTTGTGCGTAATTTCACTTTCTCGAACTTGGAGCTTTAGGCCTGCACATTATTAAACACCCAAACAGCGTAATGCCCTCTTCTCGCCTCACTAACACCAAAAAAACAATACTTAAACACACTTAGGTATGGAAATACTAACTAAACACACAAAAATAGAATGAAAAAATGCAAAAAAAATCAAACTTATACTACTTAAAGCGATAAAATACGGGTTGCCTCCCGCAAAGCGCTGGTTTATTTCTAGGTCCCGCTCAACCTTGTTACCTTGAATATGCAGTTTATGAGGCGGAGGGATTGAGGTGATGGACCTCAACCACTCCTACAGTAGCCCCATCATGGTACAACTTCAGACGTTGCCCGTTGACCTTGAATCGTTCACCATTCCCATTCTCTACTTCAACAGACCCAAACTTGCTTACCATAGTCACAGTGAACGGCCCAGACCACCTAGATTTAAGTTTTCCAGGAAATAACTTAAGCCTAGAGTTAAAAAGTAGAACCTTGTCGCCCACCGCGAACTCTCTATGCAAAATGTGATTGTCGTGCCACTTTTTGGTCTTTTCCTTGTAAATCCGGGCACTATCATAGGCTTGTAGTCGGAATTCATCGAGCTCACCTAATTGAAGTAACCGCTTCTCACCGGCTAGCTTTGCATCCATGTTGAGCTGTTTGATTTCCCAATAAGCCTTGTACTCCATTTCTACTGGTAAGTGACACGCCTTGCCATACACCAATCGATACGGGGAGGTACCAATAGGTGTCTTAAAGGCGGTTCTGTATGCCTATAGAGTATCATCTAGCTTATCGCTCCAATCCTTCCTAGACTTTGCCACCACTTTCTCAAGGATAGATTTGATCTCTCGGTTGGAGACCTCAACTTGACCACTCGTCTGAGGGTGGTATGCTAGTCCAGTGCGGTGATAAACTCCATACTTGCGCAGGAGCGCATCCAGATGCTTCTCATGGAAGTGTGACCCTCCATCACTGATCAAAGCGCGCGGAACCCCAAATCTAGGAAAAATGATCTTCTTGAACAGGGAGATGACTGTCTTAGCATCGTTAGTAGGTGAGGCAACGGCTTCCACCCACTTTGACACATAATCTACAGCAACAAGGATATACAAGTTACCCTTGGACGATGGAAATGGTCCCATATAATCAATTCCCCACACATCGAAAATCTCAACCTCAAGGATCCCGTTCTGTGGCATCTCATACCTCCTCGAAATAGTGCCGGCCCTCTGGCACGCATCACAAGCCATAATAAAAGCCTGTGCATCTTTGAACATAGTAGGCCAGTAAAAACCACATTGTGACAGCTTAGCGTTTGTTTTCGACGGTCCATGGTGGCCACCATAAGGTGAAGAATGACACCTACTGATAACACCTTGAACTTCCCATTCTGGAATACAACGCTTGTATAACCCTTCAGCAGTCTCACGAAACAAGTAAGGATCGTCCCAAAAGTAGAACCGGACATCATGTAGGAATTTCTTCTTCTGTTGATATGAAAGATCGGCCGGAAGAATTCTACCTACAATGTAGTTAGCAAAATCTGCGAACCATGGTGACTGACTGGCAAGTGCAAGTAAATGATCATCCGAAAATGAATCATCAATCGGTGTAGATCCCTTACCATCGTCATACCTCAATCTAGACAAGTGATCTGCAACCACATTCTCAGCCCCTTTCTTGTCGCGGATCTCTAGATCGAACTCCTGTAGCAGTAGTATCCATCGAATAAGCCTAGGCTTGGCTTCCTTCTTAGAGAGCAGATACTTAAGGGCCGCATGGTCAGTATAGACTATCACCTTGGATCCAATCAGATAGGTGCGGAATTTATCCAAGGCATAGACTATAGCTAGAAGCTCCTTCTCAGTAGTTGCATAATTAACTTGAGCTTCATCCAAGGTCTTACTTGCATAATAGATGGCATGTAAAACCTTCTCCTTTCTCTGACCCAGCACTGCCCCAACTGCATAATCACTTGCATCACACATTATCTCAAACGGAATATCCCATTCGGGAGAACGGATGATGGGAGCCGAAATCAGTGCCTGTTTAATCCTGTCAAAGGCTTCAAGACAAGCATCAGTAAACACAAACGGGGCATCCTTGAGAAGGAGCTGGGTAAGTGGTTTAACAATTTTAGAGAAATCCTTGATAAAGCGGCGATAAAACCCCGCATGACCAAGAAAACTTTTAACACCCTTCACATTAACTGGAGGGGGTAATTGTTCAATCACTTGGACCTTAGCTCGATCCACCTGAATGCCCTTATCAGATATCAAATGTCCCAAAACCACCCCTTCAGTAACCATGAAATGACACTTTTCCCAGTTCAAGACTAAATTGCACTCTTCACATCTTTTCAAAACTTTAGTCAGATTTAGCAAGCAAGAATCAAAAGAAGTACCATAGACGCTAAAATCATCCATAAACACTTCCATGATAGACTCAATAAAATCAGAAAAAATACTCATCATGCAACGTTGGAAAGTAGCAGGCGCATTACACAGACCAAAAGGCATCCTACGATATGCAAAGGTACCATAGGGGCAGGTGAAG